>NW_019944475.1:10298-19034 GCF_002910315.2 Salvelinus sp. IW2-2015 | reverse complement strand
GTAAAGATGTTTTTGATTGGTATTGAACCTGAGGGCTGCATGATATACTGAATCAAGTGCTCTCAGGGTAGTGGTTGAGGCCTGCATATATATAACATCACTAAAATCTAAATAGATAGTGGAACAAACAGAATATATGTCGGATTCTGATGTCAAATAGATCTGCTTGGGTTCCATATCACATGTGTTCTGAACCTTATTACTGTAAAGCTGTTGGTTCTGACATGTTGAGATAATAAAGACATTCAATATTTTAAATTGTTTGCCTGGATATCATTATTTAATGAGTTTTACCATAACATCTTCATGATGTTACTAATACTGAAACCATGTGCTCTAAACCACTGGTCTTCATGATGTTACTAATACTGAAACCATGTGCTCTAACCCACTGGTCTTCATGAGTACTAATACTGAAACCATGTACTCTAAACCCACTGGTCTTCATGATGTTACTAATACTGAAACCATGTGCTCTAAACCCACTGGTCTTCATGATGTTACTAATACTGAAACCATGTACTCTAAACCCACTGGTCTTCATGATGTTACTAATACTGAAACATGTGCTCTAAACCCACTGGTGTTCATGATGTTACTAATACTAATACTAATAATATTTAACATGTCCTTCAAAACAAAGCATTTTCTACAGCTCTGTATCCTTAGTGGTCCCAGTGTGTTAAAAAAAGATGTAACATTTTTGCAGATATATATTGAGCGATATGTACAGTATGTGTCATATTTAAAAGAATTGGTGTTTAGAATACTAGAATACGGGAGACTCTGTAGCTCTGCAGGTGTTGAGTCAGAGTAGTCTCTTTAGCTGAAGGAGGTTTTTGTACGGCGCTCTAACACTGTGTGAACGGAGTGCTGTGCACCCTTCTGACAGTAGTAATCTGCTGCATCTTCAGCCTGGACTCCACTGATGGTCAGAGTGTAATGAGTATAAGGACTAACAGATCCACTCCCACTGAAACGACCTGGAATCCCAGACTGACGGGTTGCACCATGATAAACCAGAAGTTGGAGCTTCTCCAGGTTTCTGCAGGTACCACTGGAGACTATTACCAGTACTTGAACTGGCTGTACAGCTGATAGAGACAGACTCTCCTGGACTAACAGACTGAGATTTAGGAGACTGGGTCAGAATTATATCTCCTGATGATTCTGAAAAATAAAACAAAAGTGAAGAATGGCGGATTAGTAAGGTTATCAAAAAAAAATAGAGATGGCTAATTTTCCAAATACTATCATAAATAACAGCAAAAACAGAATAAAAAAATTATCTGCAATATACGAAGCAATGTAATCTGAAGCCAAATCATATGAATCAAATTGTCAAAGTGTCTCTCACCCTGAACAAGGAGCCCAGTCGTCCACAGCAGTTAGATCAGTGACATCATCTTGTCTGCGTGGTCAGTGGCTCGAAAGGAGTGACAGTCACTGATCACACTGGGGTTTTAAAAGTATGGAGCATGAGGAGGACAGTATGCAAACTTTCATCATTTACCAATACACGCAACGTGCACACACACAGATAAATGAAGTCAGCATTTCCAAAGTTAGCTACTGTTGAGACTAATCGTTGGACGCTGAAAAATCCCACTATGCCCGTCAAGATAGAACCATCAAACAAGCAAAGCTCAATACAGGATTAAGATACTGAACCACTACACCGGTTCTGACGCTCGTCGGATGTGGCAAGCTTGAAAACTTACGACACAGAGGAAACCCAGACGCGAAGCTGGCCAGTGGCTGCAGAGAGCTAAATTTATTTTATGCTCGCTTCAGAGGCACAAGCAAACACTTGAAGCATGCATGAGGAGCACCAGCTGTTCTGTGATACGCTTCTCAGTAGCCGATGTGAAAAAACTTTTAACAGATTCAACATTCACAAAGCCGCAGGCACAGACGAATACCAGCCGTTACTCAAAAGCATGCTGTGACCACTGCAAGTGTCTTCACTGACATTTTCAACCTCTCCTCTGACCGCAGTCTGTAATACCTACATGTTTCAGCAGACCACCATAGTTCCCTGTGCCCAGAAGTAAAGGTAACATGCCTTAATTGATTACCGCCTGTGGCACTACGTCAGTAGCATGAAGTGCTTTGAAAGCTGGTCATGGCTGACAACAGCATCCTCCCGGACACCTAGACCGCCCAATTGCATACAGCCCAACAAATCCGACAGATACGCAAATATCAATTGCACTACAGGACTGACCCGTTTCTCACCTGGACGAAGGAAGACCTATGTGAGAATGCTGTTTCATGACACAGGCTCAGCGTTCAACACCATAGTGCCCACGAAAGAAGCTCACCACTAAGCTAAGGACTCTGGGGGACTAAACACCTCTCTCTGCAAGCGGTGGATCCTGGAACTTCCTGACGGGCCGGCCCCTCGAAGGGGTGTAGTACTTAGGTCCCCTCCTGTTATTCCCCTGTTCACCCACGACTGCGGTAGCCAAACTCGAATCTAACACCATTCATTAAGTTTGCTGACGGACACAAACGTGGTAGGCCTGACTCACCGTACACATGAAGACGGCCTATAGGGAGGAGGTCAGAGAACTGCAGATGTGGTTGCAGGACAACAACCTTCTCCCTCAATGTGAGCAAGACAAAGGAGCTGATGTGGACTACGGAACAAGCCAGGCCGAACAGGCCACCATTAACATCGACGGGGCTGTAGTTGTAACGCTTCCTCGTCTGATGATGAGGAATTAGGAATATCGGACCAACAGTTGCCAGCGTGGTAAGAATCTTCAGTTGTATTTAATTAAATAAAACACTCGAATGACAACAAAACAACAAAGACAGTGAACGAAACGACGAAACAGTTCTGAAGGTGAAACACACAAAAACAGAAAACAACTAACCCCAAACACAGGTGGAAGCTACCTAAGATATGGTTCTCAATCAGAGACAACGATAGACAGCTGCTCTGATTGAGAACCACACCGCGGCCAAACACATAGAACGGGTAGACAACATTAGAAACACACATAGATGCCACCCACTCACACCTACCAACCAAAATAGAGACATTTAAAGTCATCTCTTAGGTCAGGCGTGACAGTAGTGGAGCGGTCTTGGTTTCAAGTTTTCCTTGGTGTCCACATCACGGTCAAACATACAAGGACAGTCGTGAAGAGAGCACCGACAAACCTTTTCCCCCTCAGCAGACTGAAAGATTTGGCATGGGTCCCCAATCCTCAAAGGTCTCTACAGCTGCCCCATCGGAAGGCTCCTGACGGTTGCATCACGCCTGTATGCAACTTGCTTGGCATCTGACCGTAAGGCTCGTACGAGGGGTAATGCGAACGGCCCAGTACATCACTGGGTCAAGCTCCTCCATCCAGGACTATAAATGGAAGTGTCAGACGGAAAGCCCATACAATTGTCGAGACTCCTGTCACCCAAGTTATCAGACGTTTTCTCTGCCTACCGCACGGCAAGCGGTACCGGAGTGGCCCAAGGTTAGGACCAAGTCCTAACAAGCTTCTACCCCCAAGTCATTAGAAAGACTGCCTGAACAATTAATTAAAATCGCCACCGGACAATTTAATTGGCCGCCTCCCTCCCTTTTTTACACCCCTTTTGTACACCTCCTTTTGCTTGCTACTCGCTGTCTTTATTATCTATGCAGAGCTCACTTACCCGCCACCTACATTTACAAAATTACCTCAAGCTACTGTACACCCGCACACTGACCTCAGGTACCGGTGCCCTATTTGTATATAGCCTCGTTATTGTTTTCTTATTGTGTTACTTATATTACTTTTATTTTAGTCTACTTGGTAATTATTTCTTTCTAACTCTTCATCTGAACTGCCGACAGTTGGTTAAGGGTTTGTGAAGTAAGCATTTCACGGTAAAGTCTGCACTCTTATTCGGCGCATGTTGACAATAAGTTTGATTTGATTTGAGAATTACTAAAAATCCTAAAACCACACGAATATTACTATAAACTTAACTATCTTAATAGGCCTAGCTTTGATCCACTTAACCGTGGTTTGATGTCTCGAAAAGTTGGTTGTCAGTCTCAGAGGTTAAATGGAAGCTTAAAGCGGAAATCAGCAGTTAAACAATCACAAAAAGTTTTCTACTCTCCTGTGTCAGTTAAAAAGCTGAGGATGTGGCTGGAAGAAAAGAGAAAGACTGACCATTCATGATACCAATTCATAATAAAATGAAAATGTTGGCTATTTAGTGGAATACAACAAGCTTCTATTTTCCATTTCTGATGGGATACACAGTTAAACTAAGCTCATGAGACATTTCGTAAGTTACAGTATACTCTTCAGGAATCAATGGGACATTTAATATTTATGAGTCCAAATAGATGAAGCAACTGCTGATTTCCCCTTTAAAAGTAGAATAGCTGGATTTTGTCTCCTTCGACTGTCGCCCTCCTCTGACCCAGTACATAATGGCAGTCTGTATGATGTGTAGAGTGGTTGTTTACTTTAAAGGGACTTCACTCAAAAATTTTTAAATTTATTAATTTTATATATTTATTTCATTAGCCACTGTTGATACAGTCCCAAAATGTTTGGTGTCAGTAGTCAAGTGTCAAAGTATTGGACTTTTTAACAAAATGTGTCTCCAGCCACATATCATTGATGATGCAAAATGCTTGGCAGTGTTGGTTACTTTCTTGTTGAGTTCAAACCTGAAACGGCCATTGTTGAACCATGTGGGCATCAGAGTGGGTGTAAGGTATGAATGCATGTTTTTATGATCTATTTAGCCAGAAATGGTTGTTACATACATCCAGAGTGTTTCTCCATTGGCTCAATCCTAAATCCTGTCAGATTTTGAAGTAGTTTAACACTTTATGGGAAGTTGGGAGCTCCTCTGACAAGCAGAAAGTGCATGTACCTCTGAACACAAATCAATGTATTTCGTGAAATAAAGTGTATTTATTTATGCATTTGAAAGCTGACAGGAAGGCATTACAATTCGTAGGATGTTTACCAATTAGCAGGTCAAGGCGCTGAGGAGATTAGGTCACCAAATACAAAATCTAGGCGGCCTATGGATACATAGAAAGTAGGCTATAACAGACCCCAGAGTCAGCAACCAAAATGTGGTTTTATTGGACAAAATAGCTAAAATGTTTTAATTTTTGGGAGGAAACCCTATTTGTTGACGGTTGGGGTGAAGGGGTTTTGTTACTCGAACGCGCTCTAGGAGTGGAGCGGTTAGGCTTACAGGGACTCCGAAGCGGCGATAGAGAATGCAACATCCCACTGACGAAAAAAAAACCAGCACGTCGTGCTTGCAGCCACTGGGCCGTGCCAAAACAGCGCGGGGAGTATCAGGTCTGACTAGCTACCACACGGTGGAGAAGCAGATGCCGATGCACGAGGAATGTACTCTCTCTCCTCCTCTGACCACAGTGTGTAATGGCAGTTTGTGTGCTGAGTAGAGTGGGTGTTTTACTTTAAGTTAAAGTTCCCACAGAACCGTATAAAAAGAAAGTCACACACTCAATTTAACCATTCAATTGTTGGGAGCATATGTAGTGTGCAACTTTCTTTATTTTTATACAGTTTATTTTCCATTAGTCAGCACATATTCAAGCATTATTGGGGTGTGCTTCAGCTCATGGTTTTCACCACCCTATCATAARCCKKKAAAACTGTTCATAGTATCAAAATATGTTTTWAACTACAGTATCYTGTCGATCTCATGTATTGTCATCCTTAAATCTACACTGGGGACTAAWGATAGGTGGCAGAYYGAGGAGGGAGGACTGACAGTCATATCATTCATATCTCATATCAYAGGTGTTGAGGGCTTCTCTTTCATATAGKAATATAGCRTATAGTGTTGAATACATGGTTTACAGTATCAATATTGAGGACTTAGCCTTTTTCTCATTTTGAACCGAAAGACATTGTCCTTTYGGTGGGGATAAAGTTGTRTGTCRGTGTACCAAATGTGTTARATCTGACATACAGTATATGGGCAATTTCTACCTTCCTTTGGTCCAGAAACATTTTGTTTGGCACTGTTGGGAAGTTGTCTCACTTCTTGAAATGTACATGGTTGAACCCATGTTGGGCATCAGAGTGGTGTAAGGTATGAAATTCATGCTTTTATTGATCTATTTAGCCAGAAATGTTGTTACATACATCTAGTGTGTTTTTCCATTGTGCTCAATGCTAAAATACCTGTCTAGATTTTGACATAGAATGAGGTAACTTAACAAGTGTGATAAGGTAGTTTAACACTTTTTGGAAAGTTGTAGCTCGTCTGAACGAAAACAGAAGTAGTCTCTATGTAGCATACTGTAAGAGAAATGAAACATTTTTATTCATGAAATCAAAATCTATTTATTCATGAATTGTAAATATGAGAAGCAATAGCATTTAGGATTTAAGCAATGGAGATCAAGCTTGAATGTGGGTTGGATCACCAAAGGAACATATCTAGGCTACCCTATGGATACATAGAAAGTACAGGCTATACAGACAGCTTGCTGGCGGCCCAGAATCCAGCCATGCAGGAGAGTATAGATCCACACAGGCATCTTCATGGACAAGATGTCGGAGGACGCCAGGTTCAGCATGAGGCACAGGGTAAAGTTGGGGCGTCGGAACGAGCTGCACAGTATGACCACCAGAACAGCTATTGTTACCAGGGAGGCCCAGCACACATCACAGCCCCGGGACGATGTTTCGAAATCAGGCGACATAAATACAGGGAGGTGATGTCCATGCTGGAGGTGCTGGAGGAGTTCAGGTGCTCCATGGTCGATGAAAGATAAGAAATCTAAGAGCTATCTGGAAGACAGAAGACTTTAGACATCTAATTCTTTGTTTCTCAAGGAAAATGTATACTGTTAAAACAGTCTCTACACTAGAAAACAGAGTCTTTGAAGAGGCTTGAATTTAAAAAAAGTTTCTCTTCTCTCTCTTGAAAGAAACCCCTGCCAAGCCGCACTGCTTCTTGACACACTGCTCGCTTAACCCGGAAGACAGCCGCACCAATGTGTTGGAGGAAACACCGTCCAGCTGGCTCCCGAAGTCAGCTTGCAGACGCCCAGAGTCAGCTTGCAAGCGCCCGAAGTCAGCTTGCCGGCACCCGAAATCAGCTTGCAGGCGCCCGGCCCATCACAAGGAGTCGCTAGAGCGCGATGGAACAAGGAAATGCCGGCCAAACCCTCCCCTATCCCAGACAACGCTGGGCTAACTGTACGCCCATACCGAACCCGGGTCTGTAGTGACGCCTCAAGCCCTGCGATGCAGTGCCTTAGACCGCTGCACCACGTTTCCACATTATTTCAATTAAATTATGTTGAACCAACGTGGAACAGACATTGAATTGACATCTGTGCCCAGTGGGATGATTGCTTTTACATTTTTTTCTGATTGCTTGGGCACTATCTTTGAAACTATAGGCTATTATTGCTAAACTCTACACACTAACCACAAAACTTTACACCAAACCAGCAAAACATTATACATCTCCAGAAGAGCAAACAATTCTTGCAAAATTCTTCAAACTCTTTAAAATAAATGTTTTTGCGTCAATACAATACACACAAACCATCATTTGAATAAGCACGAAGCACCAACTACACACTGATAGTTTAGCTTTTTCTGTGTGCAGGGCATAGCAGTTTGCAATAAAGTTGTCATACATGTAGTAAACACACATACACACAGGTATCCAAGTGTGTAAATGTCACGATCGTGTGGAGGAGAGACGGACCAAGGCGCAGCGGGATAAAATGATACATCTTCTCTTTAATAACGAAGATGAAAGAACACGACACGAAACACTTTAACAAACTAACAAAAACAACCGTGAAGCTACAAAATGAAAGTGCACACACACGCTACTAACGTTTAGACATAGACAATTACCCACAAACACCTAAAAGCCTATGGCTACCTTAAATATGGCTCCCAATCAGAGACAACAATAACCAGCTGTCTCTGATTGAGAACCAAATCAGGCAACCATAGACTTTCCTAAACACCTACACTCAACCATAGACATACCTAGACACATACACTCAACACAAACCCATACACTACAACCAACCGACTATACCATATAATCACCCAAAACACACATACCCCATGTCACACCCTGACCTAACTAAAATAATTAAGAAAACAAAAAACAGAATAATACTAAGGCCAGGCGTGACAGTAAGTATGGATGTGGTGTTCCGAACATAAAACACTATCAATACATAATAAGGGGGGAAAAGTTCTCAAAATGTTCTGACACTCCCTCAACAAAAACAAAAATGCAGATAGAAGAAAAACAAGAATTAAATAAAATAAACATTCTATTGGTCACAAAGATGTGTAGCCCAGATGTTAAATGCGAGTGTAGGTAAACGCCTTGTGCTTCTAGTTTCCCGACTATTTGGGCCAGTAATATCTAACATAAAATCTAAACAAAATTCGAACAACAACATCGGACCTTCATAGATCACACACAATGTAGATGAAATAAGAATATCAATGTACATATAAAAAATAAATGGATGACGATGGCGATGATTGCCTGCATAGCGGCAAGATGTGCAGTAGATGGTGTTACGAAATACAAATATATTAGTACATATGAGAAGATAAATGTAGGATATAATAACATTATTAAAGTGGCGTATTTAAAGTGACTGTAGTGATACATTTAATTAAGTCACGTTTAATTGGTTCTTAAAAGTGGCCAGAGAGATTGAGGTCAGTATCCGTTGGCAGC
>NW_019944475.1:4188-8352 GCF_002910315.2 Salvelinus sp. IW2-2015 | reverse complement strand
TACTGGGGCCGTACGCACACCCTTTGTAGTGCCTTGCGGCCAGAGGCCGAGGCATTTGGCCGTTACCAGGCAGTGATGCAACAAAGTCAGGATGCTCTCGATGTTTGCAGCTGTAGAAACCTTTTGAGGATCTCAGGACCCATGCACAAATCTTTTTTAAGTTTACTGAGGGGGATTAGGCTTTGTCGTGCCCTCTTCACGACTGGCCTTGGTGTGTTTGGACCATTTCTAGTTTGTTGTTCATGTGGACCAAGAAGAACTTGAAGCTCTACACCTGCCAACAGGCCCCCGTCGATGAGAATGGGGGCATGCCCGGTCCTCCTTTTCCTGTAAGTCCACAATATCATCTCCTTAGTCTTGGTTACCGTTGAGGGATAGGTGTTATTTCTGGCAACCAACTCCGGCCAGGGCCTCTGAACCTCCTCCCTATAGGCTGTCTCGTATTGTCGGTGATCAGGCCTACCGGGCTTGTTGTGTCGTTTGCAAACTTAATGATTGGTGTTGGAGTCGTGCTGGCCATTCAGTCGTGGTGAACAGGGGAGTATAGAAGGGGAACTGAGCAGCGCAACCCCTGGGGAATCCAGTGTTGAGGAATCAGCGTGGCGAGATGGGTTGCTACCTGACAACTCACCACCGTGGGTACGGCCCGTCAGGAAGATCCAGGATGCAGTTTGCAGAAGAGAGGTGTTTAGTCCCAGGATCCTTAGCATTAGTGATCAGCCTCCTGAGGTGGTTCCTTCAGCCACGCTGTCTGTATGGGTGGACCATTTCCAGTTTGTCCGTGATGTGTACGCCGAGACTTTAAAACTTTCAACTTCTTCCAATACTTTCCCTTTAATGGTGGATGGGGCAAGTGCTCCCTCTTAATGTTTCCTGAAGTCCAACATATCTCCAATTTGTTTTGTTACTTTGAGTGAGAGGTATTTCCTGACACCCACACTCCGAAGGGCCCTTCCCCTCCTCCCTGAGGCCCGTGTCATCGTTGTTGGTAATCAGGCCTACACTTGTTAGTTGTCATCTGCCAATCTTATGATGTTGAGGTTCAATGACGAGTTGGAGTGGGTACTATGGTGGTTAAATGCTTGGAGCTGTCAGGTCCCAATGAACAAGCATTCTTACATGGTAATCCCTTGCCCGACTGGGATAGGCAGTGGTGCGTGTGATGGCATCGTCAGTGACCGATTGAGCGGAACAAATTGGAGTTGGTCTAGTGTATCTTGATGTCTCTCTGGAAAGGCAACTCCTACACTAATTTTCATCCCACCCTTGTTGTCTAGAGATTGGACATTGTAATATGCTCGGAACACGGTGGTGGGTGTGCTCGCCTTTGATCGGCTTGAACCAGTAGGGCCCGTTCCATCTTCCTCTCCCTGCGGCGACCGGTTTTTTGGTCGGCCGCTGGGATAAGATCGCATGTCCAGGGTAGAGGTCCGAACCCAAAGGACTCCGCTTCTGGAAAAAGACGAATACCTAGTCGAAATGAAGGTAAACTTGTTTATTATCCAATAGTTCTTCCCAGATGTATGTTAATAACACCTTGAGATTTTCTGGGCTAACAATGTAAGAATATACATTAAAAAAACTAATAACTGCCATAGTTTTCTAAGGATCTGAAGCGAGGTGACCATCTCTGTCGGCCGGCCATCTTGGTCCTGAACATAAGAGAAAATTTGTCCCAATCTTTACTACTTGTTCAGCATCTTCTTTCAAAAGAGAGCATCCTCTACCAACTCATATCCCCCCGTGGTCCCAGTGTGTTTGTGAATGAAGCTCCAGAGAGAAGAGTGTGTTCCAAACTAGAGTTGACAATCCAGCAGGACTCACCTGGAAGTCTCCTTCCTCATACTGACCAGAGATCAGAGGAGCCCCAGCCATTGAACACAACCAATAGGAAGATTAGGAAACACACAGAACAGAGACGAAAAAAACACACTTTACGACTCGACAAGTTTAGGACCATTTTAACCATTAGGAGATAAAAATGTATTCACATTAAACTACTTTAGTTGTGAATACAAAAAACTTAAAAAGCCTCTTACTTGTTTTCTTTTCAACGTTCAAATATGGGTTCAATGTTTAGGACCTATCTGGTGTTTGGGGTCAAATTGATTTTTTTAATGTGTTAAATCCCAACACTTCTTATTGTACGTTTTTATAATAAAATAAATAAAATGAATTCATGAGATGTGCAGTATTCAAATTAATTTACTCAATTATTACAATTTCATTATTGAATCTATGAAATAAACTGGACCCTTAGCCTACTTTCAAATGTTTACATTTTTTGCCATCAGGGACAGTAGTGGTGCTCTGTCGCCCTCTTTTGACCACAATGCATAATGCAATTTGTGTGATGTGCAGAGTGGGTGTTTTACCTCTAAGTTAAATTTCTCCAAACATATAAAAAGAAAGTCGCACACTTTTAATACCCATTCAATTGTCTGGAGCAATATTGTGGTAATGTGACTTTAAAAAATCAGCAGGCACACTGTGGAACACAGTGTAGATCCATGGCCTGACTTAATTGACGCTTCTGAGGGCAAAAGGGGGGGTGCAACTCCAAATATTAAGAGAAAGTGTTCTTAAATGTTTCTGTATACTCAGTGATATTATTGTATGTTGAGGATTTTGCCTTTTTCAAATGTTTTACCTAAAGGCATGGTCTTGTTGGGATTACGTTGTTTGTCCTTGTACCAAATGTGTTGTTACTGCTCACAATGCAAAAAGTCCGGGTAGCCATTTGATTACCTGTTCAGGAGTCTTATGACTTGGGGGTAAAAACTGTTGAGAAGCATTTTTGTCCTAGACTTGGTGCTCCGGTACCGCTTGCCATGTGGTAATAGAGAGAACAGTCTATGACTGGGGTGGCTGGGGTKTTTGACAATTTTTAGGGCCTTCCTCTGACACCGCCTGGTGTAGAGGTCCTGGATGGCAGGCAGCTTAGGCCCATTGATGTACTGGGCCGTACGCACTACCCTTTGTAGTGCCTTGCGGCCAGAGGCCGAGCATTTGCCGTACCAGGCAGTGATGCAACCAGTCAGGATGCTCTCGATGTTGCAGCTGTAGAACCTTTTGAGGATCTCAGGACCCATGCCAAATCTTTTTAGTTTACTGAGGGGGAATAGGCTTTGTCGTGCCCTCTTCACGACTGCCTTGGTGTGTTTGGACCATTCTAGTTTGTTGTTCATGTGGACAAGAAGGAACTTGAAGCTCTCAACCTGCTCCACTACAGCCCCGTCGATGAGAATGGGGGCATGCTCGGTCCTCCTTTTCCTGTAGTCCACAATCATCTCCTTAGTCTTGGTTACGTTGAGGGATAGGTTGTTATTCTGGCACCACCCGGCCAGGCCTCTGACCTCCTCCCTATAGGCTGTCTCGTCATTGTCGGTGATCAGGCCTACCGCTGTTGTGTCGTTTGCAAACTTAATGATGGTGTTGGAGTCGTGCCTGGCCATTCAGTCGTGGGTGAACAGGGAGTATAGAAGGGGACTGAGCACGCACCCCTGGGGAACTCCAGTGTTGAGGATCAGCGTGGCAGATGGGTTGCTACCTACACTCACCACCTGGGGTCGGCCCGTCAGGAAGTCCAGGATGCAGTTGCAGAGAGAGGTGTTTAGTCCCAGGATCCTTAGCTTAGTGATCAGCCTCCTGAGGTGGTTCTTCACCACGCTGTCTGTATGGGTGGACCATTTCAGTTTGTCCGTGATGTGTACGCCGAGGACTTAAAACTTTCCACCTTCTCCAATACTTTCCCTTTAATGTGGATGGGGCAGTGCTCCCTCTTCTGTTTCCTGAAGTCCACAATCATCTCATTTGTTTTGTTGACTTTGAGTGAGAGGTTATTTTCCTGACACCACACTCGAGGGCCCTCCCCTCCTCCCTGTAGGCCGTGTCATCGTTGTTGGTATCAGGCCTACCACTGTAGTGTCATCTGCAATCTTGATGATTGAGGTTAATGACGAGTTTGGAGGGTACTATGGTGTTAAATGCTGAGCTGTAGTCAATGAACAGCATTCTTACATAGGTATTCCTCTTGTCCCGATGGATAGGGCAGTGTGCAGTGTGATGGCATCGTCAGTGGACCTATTGAGGCGGTAAGCAAATTGGAGTTGGTCTAGTGTATCTCTGATGTCTCTCTGGAAGGCAACTCCTACCTAATTTTTC
>NW_019944475.1:0-1626 GCF_002910315.2 Salvelinus sp. IW2-2015 | reverse complement strand
TTTGTTTTGTTGACTTTGAGTGAGAGGTTATTTTCCTGACACCACACTCCGAGGGCCCTCCCCTCCTCCCTGTAGGCCGTGTCATCGTTGTTGGTAATCAGGCCTACCACTGTAGTGTCATCTGCAAACTTGATGATTGAGTTGGAAGCGTGCATGGCCACGCAGTCATGGGTGAACAGGGAGTACAGGAGAGGGATGAGAACGCACCCTTGTGGGGCCCCAGTGTTGAGGATCAGCGGGGTAGAGATGTTGTTTCCTACCCTCACCACGGGGGCGGCCCGTCAGAAAGTCCAGGACCCAGTTGCACAGGGCGGGGTAGAGACCCAGGGTCTCGAGGTTAATGACGAGTTTGGAGGGTACTATGGTGTTAAATGCTGAGCTGTAGTCAATGAACAGCATCCTTACATAGGTATTCCTCTTGTCCCGATGGGATAGGGCAGTGTGCAGTGTGATGGCATCGTCAGAGGACCTATTGAGGCGGTAAGCAAATTGGAGTTGGTCTAGTGTATCACTGATGTCTCTCTAGAAGGCAACTCGTGCCCTAATTTCATCCACCTTGTTGTCTAGAGATTGGACATTGTAATATGCTCGGAAGTGGTGGATGGTGTGATCGCCTTCTGAGTCTGACCAGTAGGCCGTTCCATCTTCCTCTCCTGCGGCGACCGTGTTTTTTGGGTCGGCCTCTGAGAATAGATCGCATGTCCAGGGTAGAGGTCCGAACAAAGGATCCGCTTCGGAAAATACTAATTCCTAGTCGTAATGATGGTAAATTGTTTTTATATCTAATAGTTCTTCCCAGATGTATGTAATAACACTTGAGATTTTCTGGGCTAACAATGTAAGAAATAATACCTTAAAAAAACAAATAACTGCATAGTTTTCTAAGGATCTGAAGCGAGGCGACCATCTCTGTCGGCGCCATCATGGTCCTGAACATAAGAGAAAARTTGTCCCAATCTTTACTACTTGTTCAGCATCTTCTTCAAAAGAGAAGCATCCTCTACAACTCAGTATCCTCCGTGTCCCAGTGTGTTTGTGAATGAAGCTCCAGAGAGAAGAGTGTTCCAAACTAGAGTTGCAATCCAGCAGGACTCCACTGGAAGTCTCCCTTCCTCATACTGACCAGAGATCAGAGGAGCCCCAGCCATGAACACAACCAATAGGAGATAGAAACACACAGACAGAGACAAAAACACACTTTACGACTCACAGTTAGGACATGTGTTAACATTAGGAGATAAAATGTATCACATAACTGACTTTAGTTGTGAATACAAAAACTTAAAAGCCTTACTTGTTTTCTTTTCAAATTCAAATATTGATTCAATGTTTAGGACCTATCTGGGTTGGGGTCAAATTGATTTTTATGTGTTAAATTCAACACTTCTATTAATGTACGTTTTATAATAAAATAAAATAAAATAGAATTCATGAGATGTGCAGTATTCAAATTAATTTACTAAATCATACAATTTAATTATTGAATCTACAAAAATAAATGGACCCTTAGCCTTATTTCAATGGTTTACATTTTTTGCATCAGGGACAGTAGTGGTGCTCTGTCGCCCTCTTTTGACCACAATGCATAATGGCAATTTGTGTGATGTGCAGAGTGGGTGTTTTACT
>NW_019944474.1:107904-109046 GCF_002910315.2 Salvelinus sp. IW2-2015 | reverse complement strand
TCACGCCCTGACCGTAGAGATCATTTTATTCTCTATGTTTGGTTGGTCAGGGTGTGACTCGGGTGGGAAACTCTATAATCTTTATTTCTATGTTTTGGCCGGGTATGGTTCTCAATCAGGGACAGCTGTCTATCGTTGTCTCTGATTGGGAACCATACTTAGGCAGCCTGTTCTGCCACCTTAGTTTTGTGGGATGTTGTTTTTTGTTAGCTCTGTGAAGCCTGCAGAAGTGACGTTCGTTATTCCTTTTGTTGTTTTTGTTTGGTGTTCTGAGTATTAAAGAGCATGAACACTTACCACGCTGCACCTTGGTCTACTTCTTTAGACGAGCGTTACAGAACATCCCACCACAAAAGCAGCGTTTTCTGGAGGAAACGGACATGGGAGGAGATCCTGGAAGGCAAGGGACCATGGGCACAGGGTGGAGAATATCGCCGTCCTAAAGAGGAGCGAGAAGCAGCAAAGGCGAAACGGCGAAGATACGAGGAGTTGGCATGACGAAGTATGCACGAGAGTCAGCCCCCCAATTTTTTGGCGGGGGCACACAGAGAGATTGGCAGAGTCAGGTTATAGACCTGAGCCAACTCCCCGTGCTTACCGCGAGGAGCGAGTGACCGGGCAGGCACCGTGTTATCTGGTAAAGCGCACGGTGTCTCGAGTGCGTGGGCAATGCCCGGTGCGCTCGGAGCCAGCTCGCCGCAAGTGCCACGCTAGAGTGGGCATCAAGCCAGGGCGGATTGTGCCAGCTCAGCGCTCTTGGTCTCCGGTGCGCCGTTTCGGCCCAGGGTATCCTGCGCCGGCTCTGCGCACTGTGTCTCCGGTGCGCTGTGACAGCCCAGTGTGTCCTGTGCCTGCGCTCCGCACGTGCCGGGCGAAAGTGGGCATTCAGCCACGAGGAGCGGTGCAAGTTCTAAGCACCAGATCTCCAGTGCTCCCCCACAGCCCGGTTCATCCTGTGCCTGCGATGGCCCCCAGTCCGGAGCCCCCAGCGACGGTCCCCAGTCCGGAGCCCCCGGCGACGGTCCACAGTCCGGAGCCCATGGCGACGGTCCTCAGTCCGGAGCCCCCGGTGAAGGTCCCCAGTCCGGAAGCCTCTGGCGACGGTCCCCAGTCCGGAGCCTCTGGCGACGGTCCCCAGTCCG
>NW_019944474.1:99017-101764 GCF_002910315.2 Salvelinus sp. IW2-2015 | reverse complement strand
AATCAGTCCCAGGGTACAGCAGCAAAATCTTTTAGAAATAGCTCATGATTAAATGTTTAAAAAATGTATCTTAACCACAATCCTAGGGGGTTTTTTGGAACCTTGGTGTTCATGGTTATGGTCACATTATTATGGTCTGTCCAGCCCACTGGCATTGATCTGGCTTTTAAGCATTGCAATGGTATATTACAGAAAATCAGATCAATGTATGTGTCCTGAACGATGACCCAACTTAATTGATGATCTAGTAGTATCATTAACCATTTGTTTCAAACCACAGTTTCTTGGCATATCTCATCAATTTCGTTCTATTTGAATTATTATGATCCTTCCAATTTATATTAAAATCACCCAAGATAAATACATCTCTGTTGCTATCTGTGGCCTGGTCAAACCCAGTACATAAGTTATCCAGATAGGACACCTTAGAGCTAGGAGGTCTATACACACATCCTACCAATATGGCTGCTGGTGAGGCAGATGTACCTGAGCCCATAGTGCCTCTATTTGACTTACATTAAGGTCATCCCTCCTCTTAAAAGGTATAATGATTCTGAATGTACAGTGCTACACCCCCACCATTCCTATTCCTATCTTTTCTCAGTAGACTATATCCATGAATGTTAATTTGCCCATCATTTACAGATGCATCTAAATGTGTTTCGGTCAAAGCCAAAATATGAATATTATTTATGTTGACCAAGTTAAAAACCTCATGTATTTTGTTAGAAAGGCTACATACATTAACCTGAGCCATATGCAACCCTTTCCTTATCAAGTGGGAGAATCAATAGAGCATGTATTCGTTATAGTTGAAGTTGTCATGATACACTACAACACACAAACTCACATTTGAACATTAAATTAAAATAGCCAGGGAGTTACTCCAGTTTTTACAGTGTGGTTTTACTGTCAATACAGTTTAAGCATCATGTTGTAAATGAGATCAACATTTTAGACAAATAATACATTGATTATTTGATCAACTGTTAATAAACTCAGCAACAAAAAAAAGTCCTCTCACTGTCAACGGTGTTTATTTTCAGCGAACTTAACATGTGTAAATATTTGTATGAAAATGACAAGATTCAACAACTGAGAGATAAACTGAACAAGTTCCACAGACATGTGACTAATGGAAAATGTGTCCCTGAAAAAGGGAGTGGGTCAAAATCAAAAGTAAACTGTCAGTATCCGGTGTGGCCACCACAGCTGCATTAAGTACTGGCAGTGCATCTCCTCCTCATTGACTGCACCAGATTTGCCAGTTCTTGCTGTGAGATTTTACCCCCACTCTTCCACCAAGGCACCTGCAAGTTCCCGGACATTTCTGGGGGGAATGGCCCTAGCCCTCACCCTCTGATCCAACAGGTCCCAGGAGTGCTCAATGAGATTGAGATCCGGGCTCTTCGCTGGCAATGGTAGAACACTGACATTCCTGTCTTGCAGGAAATCACCCACAGCATGAGCAGTATGGATGGTGGCATTGTCATGCTGGAGGGTCATGTCAGGATGAGCCTGCAGGAAGGGTACCACATGAGGGAGGAGGATGTCTTCCCTGTAACACACAGCATTGAGATTGCCTGCAATGACAACAAGCTCAGTCCAATGATGCTGTGACACACAGCCCCAGACCACACTGCTGTGACCCTCCACCTCCAAATCGATCCCGTTACAGAGTACATGCCTCGGTGTAACGCTCATTCCTTCGACGCTAACCGCGAATCCGACCATCACCCCTGGTTAGACAAAACCGGGACTTGTCAGTGAAGAGCATTTTTTGCCAGTTCTGTTTGGTCCAGTGGGTTTGTGCCAATAGGCAACGTTGTTGCCGGTTATGTCTTGTGTGGACCTGCCTTACAAAAGGCCTACAAGCCCTCAGTCCAGCCTCTCTCAGCCTATTGAGGACAGTCTGAGCACTGATGGAGGGATTTGTATTGTTTTATTCATTTCACCTTCATTTAACCAGGTAGGCCAGTCGAGAACAAGTTCTCATTTACAACTGCGACCTGGCCAAGATAAAGCAAAGCAGTGCGACACAAAGAACAACACAGAGTTACACATGGAATAAGCAAACGTACAGTCAATAACACAATATAAAAAAATCTATATACGGTGTGTGCAAATGAGGTAAGATTAAGGAGGTAAGCCAATAAATAGGCCGTAGTGGCGAAGTAATTACAATTTAGCAATTAAACACTGGAGTGATAGGTGTGCAGAATATGAATGTGCAAGTAGAGATACTGGGGTGCAAAGCAGCAAAAACAAAAATAATAACAATATGGGGATGAGGTAGTTGGATGAGCTATTTACAGATGGGCTATGTACAGGTGAAATGATCTGTGAGCTCCATGCACTGTCCGGATATGACAGAGGGAGGAAGAGGAGAACAATGAATACAAAGATTAAAGAAGTGGGTGAGGGACTGTCTCCCTACTTTAAAAGGGAACAGGAGGCTTGGATAGAATGGGGGTGTTGGGGGGTGTCACCCCTTTTGTAGTCCTCTGGCACACAGCACAGACAGCATACTGGACACACAGTATGAGTGTGTGAAGTGTCAATCAGTGAAGAGTGAAGAGGAGTGCTCCTCTGATTTCCTTCCCCTCTCTCTCGGCCTGAGCTGTGAAGCATGTCATCATTGATGTCATATGATGGAGATGATGTCATCATTAGAATCTTGAAGGGGGGCGTTTCCCCGGCAACTGCCTCTACGACAACCATGTTCGTAACACTAAGGGGTCAATTTC
>NW_019944474.1:83034-92926 GCF_002910315.2 Salvelinus sp. IW2-2015 | reverse complement strand
ACACCCCCCCCAAAAGAGGAGAGATCTTCAGGACCAGACTGATAGTGAGTAGGGTTGACTATCTATATCTATACTGTGTAGGATGTGTGTTTTAACTTTTCTACATCCATAACAACCAGCTCTCTAGACTTTGATACAGACTCCATGGGCCTTAACTACAGATGGTGTCTGTGGTGTGTGTGTGTGTTGTGTGGTTGTGTGTGTGTGTGTGTGTGTGTGTGTGTGTGTGTGTGTGTTGTGTGTGTGTGTGTGTGTGTGTGTGTGTGTGTGTGTTGTGTGTGTGTGTGTGTGTGTGTGTGGTGTGTGTGTTGTGTGTGTGTGTGTGTGTGTGTGTGTGTTGTTGTGGAAGTTTTAATCAGTGTGGGAGACTTTTGTTGTTTCTTTCAAACAATTAATCTTTATTTATTATTGCAATAAGGAGCGGTTACACAGACACATCAAGTGTATAGGTTAAGAGCCCAACGAAGAAGAGTTGGGTGTCAGATTATATTAGAAAAGTACAGCCCTTTTGAGTAGTGTGACAAACAGAACAACAGCAGTGAGGAAGTACTGGTTGGTGACCTTAAAGGACTATGGAACTGAGAAACTGTCATTGGCTTGTGCTGAGGGCTTGTTGAGATATGTTGTGCCCTTTCTCAATGCTCATTGTCTCTACACTGTTCTGAAGAAACCAAAACACTTTGTCCTGCTCGTCTCTTACAGCTTAATTCAGTCTCGCTAAATATGGATAACAGCACTTTGTCTGTAAGTCCAAACCAAGCTCAGTCACGTAGACAAAGAGGAAGTGTTTAGCAGAGGGAGCAAGTCTCATCAGTACATCATATGACTTTAGTTAAAGGGAAAGACTGGAATGGAAACACTAGGATTTAGAATGCCAGCTAACTGGAACTGTAAATCGCCATATTGGCATTGTTGCGTCACTGGCAGGAGAGAACATGGTGGAACTCCAAAAAATGGCTGAATTTACAGAGTAGCTCCGAGTCTGAGAATGAGTTTATTACAGAGAATGAAATAATGTTGTTATTAGCCCAACATTAATGAGGACATAATTATGAGGATGGTGCAGTAATGTTGAGATGCCAGTAGGGAGAACTCTAGTCTAGAACACTGGAACCTTCAGTATCACTTTGAAACAGCTGATGAGTTTACATTGAATGTGTTTGTAGAATGAATAGAATGACATCATGGAACTGACCAAATGTAAATAGAACTTTGACCTGTTCCATGTAGAACTCAGAGGGACAAGGCAACACATTCTAAGATATTATAAACATTCCATATAGAATAGTCAACATATTGTTAACATGGTGCTGTATTTAATGAAAAGTGGAAATGGGGGACATTTTGTTCATTTTAGAAATGTAGGGCTCACTCTAATACATGAATCTTTCTTTTCCGATCTACTAGTCTGGTCGTCATGCATGTTAATGTCTTAAAGAGGAAGGAAAGGACAGTTCTGCATCAGCTACTTGTGTTTTGACTATTATACTGTAAATATGTATCAACCACAGAACTGACACTCACTAGCAGTCAGTTGACTCACTGTACAAGACCTCTCCCCTTCACTTCACTCTGTAAGTACTCTTGTCAATATCTTGAAATATAGTTTCTGGTAATTTGTTTTTAGTCATAAGTCATATTCTTGAGGGTAATGTATCATTTTACTTTTTGTTGTGTTTTGAGCTGTGTTTTGGTTGTTACATCAGGGTCAGTATTCATAAAGTGTCTCAGTGTAGGAGTGTTGATCTACATAGTGATGAGATGATTAACCAGGGTAAAAAAGACATGCAGACAAATATTGTAACAGTGCAGTGCGTGTGCGTGTGCGTGTGCGTGTGATGGTTAGTCTTTAGGCTGCTGTACAGCTTGACGGACCGTAGATGATTGAATATTTATCCTCCTATATTTGGGGTTCTGAGAATAAAACAGCTTCAGAACAATCAATGTAGAAATGTGTGTTTACAGTTCTACACATCTGTTCAATAAGTTATTGTTGTTGTTATTGATGATGATGATGGTGGTGATGATTTTATTGTATTCATTAGGAAATTATTTTTGCATTATACAGCATGTCATCTTAAAAAGACAGACAAAGACAGACATGCAACACATCACACACATTACATACATAGTGCAATAGACTTACAGACAGACAGTATTCACATAGACAACCATATAGCACAATACAACACAACACAATATGAGCCTGGTTCATTTTCAGTAATGAGGCCCTGTACCCCATTTACAGTTTCTACTTCAATGTATCAGGTGGAGTTATTCACCAGCTATAGAGTGAGTTGTTGTTTATGTTTCTAAGACTGCAGGGTGGGAGATGCAACAATGGCCTTGAGAACAGCAGGAAGTGTGTTGGTGGTCTTTCTCTGGTCTGTAGCAGGTATGGTCTCATTCTAACCTTTTAGTTGCTTCTGTTTGTCAATCTACAGACATTTCTAAAAGATAAGAATCATGATGTTATTTGGTGTGTTTGTTAGGAGTCTCCACTTCACTTATATAGTTGTCTTTCACTCCTCACTGAGATGCTTATCTGTGGTTTCCCTTCACTAACTCAGCAACTATGGCAACTTGACAACAATGTGGACAAACCCTACTCAGTTTGAAATTGGTCCATCTTAAGGTGAAACTTAATGCTCAACCCTCCACAGAGTTAATCATATTTTCACACGACTCTCCCCTTGTACTGTAAAACAAATTGCACCCTCCCCCTCACAGAGTCAACTCAAAATAATGTTTACAACCACAAATAACAATAAATGTAGCGACTCAATTTTTGGGGATAAAGCTGTGTTCAATTGGTTGTAATCTTGGACTGAGTAAGCCTTCCATACAATTCCGATAACTCCATGAAACACATAATTCTACCATTCCAATTTACAATATAATTTAAAAACAAAATACCCTTTTCAAACATATTTTCCATAAATACAGGTATTTTATCAACCAGCACATTTGAGTTCAACCGTAATATTTGTTCTATCTTTTCTGGGGGATGAAATTTAATTGTAATCATCTCTAATGCTGTTTGAAAAAGACAGATACTTTGAAGAAGGTTAAATTTTCAATTCATCGAAAGTAGACATGACAATCTGCACAAAGACAAATAGGCAATTTATAAACAAGGATGAGCTTTTCTTAGTAATCTACTTGAGAACCATTTTGGATTCAAGTAAAACTTTTGTATAAGTGAAGCTTTTAGAGTGAGTTTTAGTGCTTTTATATATTAATAATCTCAACCCACCCAGTTCATATTCATTATATAGCGACTGGTGTTTATAAATGTTAAAATGACTTCGCCACTTCAGCATGTTTTGTGGGACAGTTAATTCCACGCGGAGTTATTGGCCAGAAGGTTGAGGGTTCGCCGACCACCACGGACGAGCTCACTCGCCGCTGTTTCTTTACACTACGATCAGAGCCGGCTGCAGACAATGATCAGCTAGGGGGAAATCTGATTTTCAACATTTTGATGCCACATTTGTATGTACAGTATATAAAATAGCATGCGACAAATTTTCCACACACAGGTTTCTGTGCCAATGCAACACACACCAAAACACAAAACATAATGACTTCGAGCACTTTCAATACCATGTTTTGCATTTTTAAAACCACATCAAACTCATCTCAGTCTGGACAAACATAAAAAACATCCTCCTTACCGTGTAGTCTTACCCAGTATTGAAGGCTTGACAATCTCTGAATGTCATTCACTTTTTGGTGTTTTGTGACAGATTTCTCTTTCCATTCATCAAATGGCTGCTACACAATTTGGATTGATTGATTTTATTTGTCAGTTAAAAAATACATGTACAACAGTTTTTTAAAAGTGACCAGGATTGTTGTTTTTAAAGGATTGCACAATAAAGTCGGGGACTTATTTCATTGTGGTCCCTATGTTTTACATAAATACATTTTACAATTACAGAGATACAGACAATAACAGATACAGACACATTACAGAGATAACAGACACATTACAGAGTACAGACACATTACATAGATACAGACACATTACATAGATACAGACACATTACAGAGATACAGACATTACATAGATACAGACACATTAAAGAGATACAGACACATTACATAGATACAGACACATTACAGAGATACAGACAACATTACAGAGATACAGACACATTACAGAGATACAGACACATTACAGAAGATACAGAACATTACAGAGATACAGACACATTACATAGATTCAGACAATTACAGCATAGATACAGAGACACATTACATAGATACAGAACACATACAGTAGATACAGACACATTACATAGATACAGACACATTACAGAGAAAGACACATTACAGAGATACAGACCATACTAGATACAGACACATTACAGAGATACAGACAACAACTGACAGAGATACAGACACATTACAGAGATACAGACACATTACATAGATACAGACACATTACAGAGAACAGACACATACAAGATACAGACATTACAAGATAACAGACACAATTACAAGATACAGAACACATTACAGAGATACAGACACATTAAACAGAGATACAGACACATTACAGAGATACAGACACATTACAGAGATACAGACACATTACAGAGATACAGACACATTACAGAGATATCAGACCAACATAGATACAACACATTACAGAGATACAGCACATTACAGAGATACAGACACATTACAGAGATACAAGACACATTACAGATACAGACACATTACAGAGATACAGTACACATTACAAGAGATACAGCACATTACAGAAATACAGATACAGACACATTAACAGAGATACAGACACATTACAGAGATACAGACACATTACAGAGATACAGACAAAAAATGCTCAACCTCCAAATAAGTTTTAGTACAATTCTTACAAGCCTTTGGCTGGTCTGTAACTTATTCTTCAGATGTTTGGTGCTGCTGGTGAACCATGATGTATAATCAAAGTGAGACTGTACTAGCGCATTTGCCAGAGTCTATAAGGTGTCTATAGTCAGGTTTCCATTCAATTTGCAATACATTTTCATGAAAATATTTTAGAATCTGCATAAAAATAGTATGCACATTTTCCCATCATAGTCGTGTTTCCATCAAATAGATTTTTGCAGATAAAAGTCCATCTATTTTCAACTCTAGAAATATTTACAGGCCTTCTGATGGTTTTGTCACAAATAAATGTTGTGTTATATAGTTGCTWGAGGAATTTCATAATTCCTTTATGTGCTCATTAAGTAAAATCACTCTGTCTGTTTCTAAGAATTTGTAAGATCCTTATTAACATAAAATAGACAGGGAACAGTCTTATTAAAATAGATAATAGTATTTATTCTCGGAGCACGCTCCCATTTAACCACAAACAACAGTTTATATACAAACAGTCTCACTGTTTTGGCTTTATCTAAAATCATGGATTTTTAGAAAAAACATGTCTATAGGGTCCATCTCTAAAGTCCTTAAATAGCCTTAATCAACCTGTCTCCATCCTATCAATAATCCTAAATCATCACAGATGTCATATATCCCTGTCAACTTTAATACTATTTAAATAAAAATCTTCTAATGGTCAAATAAAGCCAAAACAAATGCTAACCATATCAAATCCTTTCTTTACTAATAAGCTCTCTCCTCCAGGAGTCCACTGTATTTTATTTAACAATAACATGGGTTAACCTTAAACTCAGTCTCATAAATAATTTAATATATGTTGCATAGTGTGGATACCTTATCTACAGTAAACTACCACTCCTAAGAACTGAAACTTATTTATTTTCATTAATAATTTTAATGCTCATGTATTTTCCTGCCCTATTGGCTTAAAATATCTCCTTTCCAAACCTCAATGTATTTTATCTTCCCCTATTTATTATCGATGATAAATAGGATTTTTTTTCTGTTGTAATACCAAATCAATAATACCCAATTCAAAACCTTCATAGCCAATGTTAAAAAACAGAATCCTGAACCACTTCCTCATTCTCCCTAGAGTTTATTCCCCTGCTCCCCATAATTTGTCCTACCTCAATTCCACTTTTTCCTCTGTGGTTCAAACTACAATTATGTCTAAGAGCTATAAACTCCATTATAATTAATTTACCTTAAAACTAGTATCCCAAATGACCACACATTCATTATCCAAAATGGCCCTCCCCTGAGGCTGATCAGACCACAAGAGATAGCCATGATAAAGGTCAAAGTTTATACCACTCTTTTATAGTCATGTTCCACACCATATTAGACATTTTAAAGAACCCTTTTTCAAAAAAATGTACTTGTATAATTAAAACTCAGAAAATAAAACTCCTACTATTCCATATGTGAGTGTACCCCTCTAAGATTTCCTCAATGTTTCATGTAATTCATTTAGTCTTTCTCTAAATACTTTATTAAGAATACACATGCCATTAGACCCACACAACCAACTGTGATAAACGTGTACTATCCCTTTAAAATAAAACAAACTCAGCCAGCAATAACTTTGCGGACCTTTCATTGTTTCCCGTAATGAAAACAGATCATGTTTAGAATACATCAACTTCTTGTTCAAATACACTGGTGTAACCTAAACAATCAAACCAAAAATCAATAAACATTAGAATACATTATCACATGTTTTACGATTCAATTATTTAGATCTCCCTCTCTTATAGCCAAATATAGCCCAGTGAACGCCACCAATCAGTGATGGCCACCTAGCAATTTTGTTGCTAGTTTTAGCATCTTTTCAGACTACCCTGACGATATTCAGCTACTTTTAATAATGTATTTGGAACTTCTATCAACTTCTGAAAGGTGACTCAAAGCTATAATGCATGCATTTTCCTTCTAAATGACACAAACAATTTTCTCTGTCACCCTCAGTCACAACATCATTGCCGTGGCGACAAAAGTGCATTGTGAGTGATGTCAGTAACAGGCGCTCAACTCGTGGCCAAGCCACAGCGACTTTCAACGAATTGCAAATCATAGTTGGCTGACTGTAGCAGCAGTATTACGGGTTCGATAAACCAAACCCAATTTATCACAAATGTTGGAACTTGTATAGAACTTACAACATCAATCAACATCTCCCAATCAAAATTGTACTGCCAGAAATACAGAAAAGAGTGGGAGTCTGTCCTTAAACAACTTTCAAATCAATTTGAGTAACGTTACTGTGTATCCAACGTAATGACGCAGTTTTACGATTTCACGATACAATTCAACCTAACTCTTGGCCAATATATATCCCCTATTTGGATCGAGTTTGCTTTAATTCTCTTATTAAAGTAAAAACAAACTTTCCCTACTCCAAAATTTAAACGTACCATTGTACTTCGCTAAATTTATAAGAACATTTCGATGGACACAAATCTATCGTAATTGTCTCTTCATTATTATTTAGAATTCATTAGATTTTGGTAACTGTCTCTTCCTTGATTCAACATTTTAATTACGACTCCATTCCCAATACATTATTCAAACAGATCATTTAGGCAACAGACATCGTCTTGCATCGAAATTTGTTTCGTTATTTTATTTATTTATTATAATTTATTTTTTATTTTTATAAATCAGTCACTCAATTTAACCTAAACAATCCATTAAAAAAGTTCAATTTATATCTTATACAAATACTAGCGACCGTATTTTATAGGCAAACCGTACAAATAGTTTAATTACAACCAAACACTCTGATTTTAGTCAAAACATTTAACAGGAATCGAACCCGGGACTCTCGTGTTCCAGGCGAGAATTCTACCACTGAACCACCAAATATATATCAATGACCAAGACTCTCAGCAATATAAACTTACTTTACAATTGTCTGTATTCGTAAAATCAAGACACTTTCCAGAAAAATAGCCCTGATTTAATTAAAGGTCCAAGCGTTATTCCAGCTGTGATTCTCCCATGCCAATTTAATAGATTAGTAGTCAAAGAATACAATCGACATTTATAGACTAGGAAACAGATCTTGCGCATTTTAATAAAAAAGTAGATTATGTTTACTCAGGCAACGTTACTTTACTACATCACATTTATCACGCAATGATAATTAGTTTGATGGAAACTTAAGGCTTTGTACGACATTATAAATTACGTCGAGATTCCATTTTAATTCGCTCTATTTTATTGAACACCGTTTATTTAATAAAAACCCCAAGAGAAAACAAAACATTTTCATACCTTAAGGGCAGTTTTATTTCAAATGTTGTACCCAGACGGAGATAATCCAATAAGCGTTTTATAGTTCCATCGTTAGGGTAAAATAACCAAAAGTGGACACTCTCTTAATCAGTTTCTAAAGCTCAGTTGCCCAGATTTTGTAGACTAGTTTAATTAACAGTGCTTAAAACCTTATCTTTATCAAATTATCCATTAAAGATACAAACTCAAAACCCTCCGTACGTCTACGAATGGGTGGTTTAAATTGTATCTAATTATATTCTCAGCATTACTTTATCAAATCTCTAGTAATCGATTATACACACATACAATTGATCATATTTTCAAATATTCACAGAATCCATATAAAACGTAAGAAATGCTTAGGTACTCACATAGAACTTTAAAGATCCACATAGGATTGGTCCAATGTTCACACAGAACATAATTAAAAGGTTACCAACACAGAGTCAACCTAACCCGCTCACACCGAACGTTATACAAATATTACCTAGTGATAATAACAAAATACTCACACAGAGTAACCCAGGGCATACCTGGCTAGCACCAATGCCCACTGTGATCAATTCAGTTTCAGAACGGATCTAGTCGCCCGCAACCGAACAATAGCAGAGTATTCTTTGAGTCCGCAAACTTTCAGATTACTCCCCTCTGACTCGGCCCCGTTTACGCCTCCAAGGTACCCTCTCTTTCAAAGGAATACACTCAGAGCCCACGTAACAGAGGCTTATCTAAAAACTCGACTTCAAGTGTGTGTTCCCACTTCCTACCGCTCTCACAATCTAGGTGTATATATTTCTATGATCTATGTATGTGCTTTTTAGATCTCACTTGCACATCTATCAGTCATTACCCAGGGGCCATACATCCCTGGTTAAACTCGGGTTGTTCTACCCCATCTCACTCCGCTACATTAAGTTTCCCTCCTACTTTTTTGGATACTATTTCTTTCAGTATTGAATAGGTTCAGTTATTCCCTTCGCCTAGAATTACCTTGCCTTCTCACCAAGCCTAATTTATATCTTCACCTGTTTTAATATATCTACCGCTACTTTTCATAGTCAGACCACTTCCCATATACCGATAGACTATTTAGCTTAGGACTTTATTTAGGTATGTCTTTTGAATTAATGGCTGTCCTATTTGTACAAAACCACCGTCCTATCTAACAACACTTACTATATCCCACCCTTAATAACCCTCACGGCTTGCAAGGCCCGGATCCATTAAGTTCACATTTTTTTTATTTTTCGGTACCTGTAACACACCACTCCTTGTATTTTGGTCATACAAGTAACCCACAATCTGTTTGGAATAGCGAAGCTCCTATTATTGATAAATTATAAACACCTTTAGAACTTCAAATCAAAGATTTGACATCATTCCCCCCAAATTCGAGAATAAAGACTATTTACCGTCGTTGTCACGATCGTCAAAGGGAGAGAGAGAGGACCAAGGCACAGCGTGTGAAAAATACATCTTCTCTTTATTTAGAAGAAGAAAAACTAAACAAAACAACAAACAGACGCACGTGAAGCTATAAATGACTAAGTGCAAAAACATGCAACATAGACACAGACATAGACAACTACCCACAAAAGCCTACTGCCTATGGCTGCCTTAAATATGGCTCCCAATCAGAGACAATGAATGACAGCTGTCTCTGATTGAGAACCAATCCAGGCAGCCATAGACATAACTAGACAACTAT
>NW_019944474.1:71801-81905 GCF_002910315.2 Salvelinus sp. IW2-2015 | reverse complement strand
TGCAGTTCAGGCGCCGTTGGGCAGACGGGCAGTTCAGGCGCCGTTGGGCAGACGGGCAGTTCAGGCCGGCTGAGACGCACTGTAGGCGTTGTGCGTGGTGCCGGAACTGGAGGTACCGGGCTAAGGACACGCACCTTCAGGCTAGTGCGGGGAATAACAGGGCACACTGGACTCTCAAGGCGTACTATAGGCCTGGTGCGTGGTACCGGCACTGGTGGTACCGGGCTGAGGGCACGCACATCAGGGCGAGTACGGGGAGAAGGAACAGTGCGTACAGGACTCTGGAGACGCACAGGAGGCTTGGTGCGTGGTGCCGGAACTGGTGGTACCGGGCTGGAGACACACACCATAGGACTAGTGCGTGGAGGAGGAACAGGGCTCTGGAGACGCACAGAAGGCTTGGTGTGTGATGCCGGGACTGGTTGCACCGGGCTGGAGACACGCACCACAGAGCTAGTGCGTGGAGGAGAAACAGTGCGTACAGGGCTATGGAGACGTACAGGAGGCTTAGTGCGTGGTGTAGGCACAGTCTTCACCAGACTGCTAGCACGCACCTCAGGACGAGTATGGAGAGCTGACTCAGGTGGCATCAAATCCCTGACACGCTCCGTCGGGCGGATGTCGTGCCTCATGCACCAAACCAGCAGATCCCTCATTACTCTCTCCTCCAATTTCCCCATMAAATCCTTCACAGTCTCTACCTCGCTCACCTCCATTACCGCCCTCACCGGCTCCTTACGGTAAGCAGGGGGAGTTGGCTCAAGTCTCCTGACTGACCCAATTACACTACCTTTTAGCCRCCCCCAAGAAATTTTTGGGCTTGATTCTCCGGCTTCRAGCRTCGCTTARGTGCTGCCTCCTCATATCGCCGCCTCTRTGCTCTCGCTGCCTCCAGCTCAGCTTTGGGACGGCGATATTCTCCTGGCTGTGCCCATGGACCCTTTCCGTCCAATATTTCCTCCCAAGTCCATGAATCCTGGTTACTTTGCCGCTGTTGTTGGTTCTGCTCACGCTGCTTGATCCATGGTTGGTGGGTAGTTCTGTCACGATCGTCAAAGGGAGAGAGAGAGAGACCAAGGCGCGCTGTGTGAGATAAATACATCTATCTCTTTATTTAAGAAGAATGAAAAAACTAAACAAAAAAACAACAATGACGAACGCTGAAGCTATAAATACCCACAAAATAGCCTACTGCCTATGGCTGCCTTAAATATGGCTCTCCATCAGAGACAATGAATGACAGCTGTCTCTGATTGAGAACCAATCCAGGCAGCCATAGACATAACTAGACAACCTATACTCTTCTCTGCCCCATACACGCTACAACACCCCATAGACTAGACAAAACACACAAAAACAACCCACCCCCAACTCACGGCCATGACCACTATATAAATAAAAGAAAAAGGATACAAGAATGGTGCAGGTAAGACGTGACAGTCGTCTTGCGACTGGGAAAGCAGCACTAGCGTTGGACTTCCGTCACCGTCTCTGTCGACTCTTAGATATATAATATACAGCCAGGATCTTGTTTATTTTTAAACCTTCAATTCAGAGGTCCAGGCTTTTAAATAACGGGTCTTGACCCGCCCGTTCGCGGTGATTTTTCGCTTAAATATCTTCTGTTTAGTTTACGACAGATGAAGGCAAAGTTCTGGAAATCGCCGGATCTGAAGGGACTCAATTGCTAGAGGAATTTCATATTTTCCGTTTATGTGCTCAATTAAGTAAAATACTCACTCTGCATCTGTTTCTAAGTATTTGTAAGATCCTTATTAAACAATAGAAATAGACAGGGAACAGTCCTTAATAAAATAGATAATAGTATTTATTCGGTAGCACGCTCCCAATTTAACTGCACAAGATCAACAGTTATATTAAATATGACGTCATTGGTTACACAAAATATGCTCCTCCTCTTGAACGCAAGATTAAACAGGATTCAAATTAAGTTCATTCCAAACTACTAGTGCAATAGCAAACCATGACAACAATATCATGTATTTCTCTCAATATCGAGGCTCCTATATTTTATTACCATTTATGCTTAGCAATAGCAACCAGAACATAATTGGAAGTAACCTAAGAGTTTACTCTTACTGCCTTATCTAACACTCTCAGGGCTAAGTTGGGGCTCGTTCCAATTCCCATAAGTTATTTTAAAACGATCCTTTTTGTTACTTTATAAACCCCACACCTTACATTATTCTGCTCTAACTAAGTTGGTAATGCCGTGTTTTATTATGTTTAATTACTCTTGTTCATGCTTACATCAATCCCCTTCCTTATGATTAAATTATCTAAATCAGATATATATAATTACAGGGTTGAGTTCCAATGGTAGCTATGTTTTTTTTAACTAATAGTAGTCAATTGTGTTAGTCATTATTCATAAAATTCTAACAATATGAATGTGTGCCAACCATTCTGTTCTTTGGCATGTGCAACTCTAGCAACAGCCTTCAGAGCACAGTGCAGGTGTAAGCCTCATAACATGTATGAGTTATTATGGAACAACAAGTTGTAATGATTTCATTTTATTTGTCAAACTCGCAGCCAAGCATGCAATCAACCATGTCACACGATGTATAAGACACACTTACTCAATATCTATTGAATAGGAGTCACCAAGCTCATCACTTGTGTCACTTTTTCCCACACCCTCTGTTGAGTCCATTCATAATTTATTTCATCTGTTAGCTAATAAATTCTGTATCCTATAAACATTATTATTATCCACTCAACATACTTTAATTTCGCCTAAAAAGGTTGGATTGGAAGCCAATGTAAGAACTTCTTTCACGGCATACCTGGAATTATATTTTTGTACGAACGTTGCTATGACTGTAAAACGAGACTTTTGAAGTTGCCTAATTTCAGATTAAAACATTGTGACTCGGGTTGTTGTTAATCGCCAATATGAATAAGGTAATAACATTTTAATGCATTATTTAGGCTATATTGTAAGCTTACAGTCTAAAGTACGCAGAGGAATAGCTGGCTCGGGATTGGAGAGGAAGGCAGATCCTGTTAAGCTTCTTCCTAATAACTGGGGCTCGTAGCACGGGAGAATATATGGCCAACAAATTATTATAGGAAAAGGACTTGAGGAGAAATGATGCTCTGTAACAGACAGGGGACACTCAGTATTCCGACGAAAAACACAATATAGTCTACTCTGTGGTTAGGGTAGACTATTACTGACCTGTGGTGGGTAGTATATACTGACCTGTTGGTAGGTAGACTATACTTGACCATGTGGTAGGTAGACCTATATTGACCTCGTGATAGGTTAGACTATGACTGAACCTGTGGTAGGTAGACCTATACTGACTGTGGTAGGTAAGACTATACTGGACCTGTTGGTAGGTAGAATCTGATAACGCTGTGACTAGATGAACACTGATCATGTGTAGGTAGACTATACTGACCCTGTGGGCTAGTAGATCACTATACTGAGACCTGTGGTAGGTAGACTATATTTGACCTGTGGTAAGGTAGAAGTTATTGACGTGTGTGGTAGGTAGAACATATACTGACCTGTGGTAGGTAACTTCTGACCTGTGGCTAGGTAGACTAATACTGACTGTGGTAGGTAACTATCACTGCCTGTGGTAGGGTAGAATATATCTGACTGGTGGTAAGGTAACTATTAGCTGACTCTGTTAGGTAGCTAAACTGACTGTGGTAGAACTAATACTTGACCTGGTGGTAGGTAGTATACGCCTGTGTATGGAACATACTGACTGTGGTAGGTAGACTATATTGACCTGTGGTAGGTAGATATTTACGGACCTGTGGTAGGTAGACTATATGACCTGTGGTAAGGGTAAGGACTATACTGATCCTGTGGTAGGTTAGGAGCTATATGACCTGTGGTAGGTTAGACTATACTGACCCTGTGGTTAGGTACTGACCTTGGAGGATAAACTGACTTGTGTGATAATAGACTATACTGACCTGTGGTAGTAGAACTATATTGACCTGTGGTGGTAGACTATACTGCGACCTGTGGTAGGGTAGCATGCCTTGTAGACTATATGACCTGTCGGTAGGTAACTATACTGACCTGTGGTGGATGACATATGCCTAGGTAGTAGCTATATACTCTGTGAACTAACTGTGTGGTAGGTAGATATACTTGACCCTGTGGTCGGTAGACTATATGGACCTGTGGAGGTAGTCTATATTCTGGATCCTGTGTAGTACTGGACTGTGAGGAGCAACTATACTCTAGACCCTGTGGTAGGTAGAACTATAATGGCTCGAGCCTCGTGGTAGGTAAGACAATATTGAACCTGTGGTAGGTAGACTAATTTGACTTGTGGTAGACTAAGCAACAGTAAATTGACACTGTGGTATGGTAGATCTATACATTGACACCTGTGGTAGGTAAGAACTATAATGGACCTGTGGTAGGTGAGACTATGACTGGACTCTGTGGTAGTAGAACCTATAGACTGGCCTGTGGTAGGTAGATCATACTTGACCTGTGGTAGGTAGACTATAATGGACCTGTGGTAGCTAGAAATGCTATATTAACGATGCCTGGTGGTGGTAGCTATGAATTTGCTGTGGTAGGTAGATATGCCTTGTAGCTAAGACTGTGTGACCTGAGGTAGACTATATGCTCTGGGTAGGTAGAAATATAGACCTGTTTAGGTATACTTGACCTGTGGTAGGTTAGCACCTATACGACGTCGTGGAGCCTTTGGGGTCGTTGTTTTGGTAGGTCTAGACATCTACTGCCATGTGGTAAGGTAGACTATTGACTCAATGTGGTAGGTAGATATAGACCTATGAGGTGACTACAACCTGTGGTAGTGACTAAATTGACCTGTGGGTATGGTAGCTAATACTGATGCTGTGGTAGAAATGCCTGGAGTAGCTAATAATTGACTCTGTGGGTGTTAGTTGTAGTAAACCGTATACCCTGACCTGTGGTAGGTAGAACTATATCTTGACCTGTGGTAGGTAGACTATACCTGACCTGTGGGTGGTAGAACTATATCTGAGCTGTGGTCAGGTAGACTATACTTGACTGTGGTAGGCTAAGATAATGAAGCCGTAAGCAACTATCTGACCTGTGTGTAGGTAGACCTACTGACCTGTGGTAGTAGAAATACGCGTGTAGAACTAATACTGGCCTGTGGTAGGATAGACCATATTAACATGTGGAGTAGGTGAGACTATAGATCTATGACTGATGGTAGTAGAACTATACTCGCTCATGATGGAGGCCGTAGATCATTAATTGACACTGTGGTAGGGTAGAAGAGTTATTGACACATGTGGTAGGTAGCGAGGGCTATACGTGAACTCTGTGGTAAGGTAGACTATATAGTCTGACCTGTGGTAGGTAGACTCTACGGACACTGTGGTAGGATAGACTGCTACTGACGTGTGGTAGATAGACTTATAATTGGACCTGTGGTAGGTAAGCTATACTGGACGCTTGTGGTAGGCTAGAACTTGTACTGACTTGGTAGTAGCGTACTGACCCTGTGGTAGTGCCATACTGACTTGTAAGATATACTGACCTGTGGCTACTGGGTATACCTATACTGGACTTGTGGTGAGGTATCGATCTATACTGACCTGTGGTAGGTAAGACTATACTGACCTGTGGTCGGTACGACTATAAAACTGACCCTGTGGTAGGTAGACATTATTGACCTGTGGTAGGTAGACTAATACTGACCTGTGGGTGGGTGACTATACTGACCTGTGGTAGGTAGACTAACTGACGCTGTGGTAGGGTAGACTATACTGACCTGTGGGTAGGTCGACTGTACTGACCTGTGGTACGGTAGACTATACTGACCTGTTGGTAGGTAGACTATAACTGACTGTGGTAGGGTAGACTATACTGACTGTGGTATAGTAAAGTTTGCGTCTGTAAAAGCCGTAGTGCCATAATGGAATACAAAACACCTTGATATAGTGGAGGCCATGCCAAGAAGTTGAGGTACATTTAGCTAGCAATGGAAGAAACTTAGAGTAAACTGCCAAATGTAAACCAGAGAAACAAAAGCAGCTACCCCCCTGGTGGCCAATACAAAACACACAAAACCCTTCAAAAAATCATACAAAAAAGTTGACAACCCTCCGCTATTTTGGGGCCCCTTAGTATATTGGCGATCTGTAGGATCACATTAGTGAAGGAAATAAGAAATGTATTAAAATGTTGGAAATGAACGCTGGAATTAAACTATTAACTAATGGCAAACCGAGTGAAAGCAGTGTCGCATGAAGAAAATAGAAGGCCTGCTCAAATATAACCTGTTCTGTATAAAGCGGCCTGTTGTGTTTCCTAATGATTTACCGGTAGGGCAAATACAAAAACGGTACCAGCCTAATGAAGATTTACGGTAGGCCCAGGCTTCACAGGCTATAGTAGCATGGCAACACCTTGATCTGTGTCTCTCGATCTTCCCTTAGTCTGGCCTTATTCTGACACCAATGTGTTTGGCAGTGACTGTTTCAGTTGTAACTGGGTCAGGGTGGCTTGGAAGTGTGACTTACACCACTCAGAGTAATCTGTACCTTGAAGGGGTCAGACAGTTTTTTGAACCTGTCCTGCTCTTACACGTTCCAGTGGTCCAGTCAACATACCATCCCTTCTGGTACAACTGAATTGTGGACTGGGTAAGAGCCTGAAGATCTAAGGTCAGGACCAGAGTATTGCAGGTCGTCTGGAGTATCATGGGGAGAAGAGACGGTCCACACACTGAGAATCACAGACCTGAGAAGGCGACTCTGCTGAGCTAACAAGTTCAGATTTATAAGCAGATCAGACGCGCGAGGGAAATATATTCGGCACACCTGGAGTCCCTCTGTCCTTGTCACAGGTACAGTTTACATTCCAATATAGTTAAACTGTTGAATTTCATTTAGTTCAGCGAAAATGTCTTGGTTTGTCTTTAAAAATGTCTGTATAACATAGATTTCCTCCATCTTTGTATTAGAGGTGATAACGTCAGTGATAAAGGGATTTACAGTGATAATTGTTTATTTCTCCAGGTCTTCAGGTGAAGGTGATGGTGGACATCAGGATAAGACACTGACCTGTATCACCATCCCCTGTACTCTGACTGGACAACCCCCCTACATCTGGTACAAGAACAGACACAAGTAAGGAGAACTTCCAGCCTGTACTCAGACTCCTTTAGTGATGGCAGACAGTTACTCTGTGCTGTAAAGGCCAATGAGAATCTCCCTGCTCCCAGCAGTGGTGTGAGTGTGGACTTTTTAAATATACATTTCTTAATGAAATACAATTTTGTTAAGGTTGTGAGACTGGAAATCACTAGTTTGGTATATTACCATTGTAATAATGTTTATTATCTCCAGTTGGTATTCTTTATTAAGTAACATCATGTTGGAAACCCTCAAGAGGCATGTGCTTTTATCTTCTCCAATGTAAATTATTTTAAAATATATCTTGTAAAGATGCGCTGATGTACTTTAATTTTGCTAAAAATTAAAATGTCTTCAGAAAAAGCCAAGGATAATATTATACTTATAGACCAAGATGTTAATGGTATTTTTAATGTCCTTTACCATATGCCCAAAGAACACTCGGTGTCAGTCAGTCCCTCTGGTGAAATAGTGGCAGGGAGTTCAGTGACTCTGACCTGCAGCAGTGATGCGAACCCACTGTGCGACAAATACACCTGGTACAAGACAAAATCAAGAACATGTCGATGAGATTAATTCTGGACAGAATATTACACCATCCATAATTCAGCTCTGAGGACAGAGAGGGATACTACTGTGAGGCTTGCAACATTCTGGGAGAGAGACTATCCCTGTCCATATTAATGTTATGTGTAAGGTATGGCCACATTCTGTCTATTTTGTGGCTCTGCAACTTTACAGATTTTATTCTGACATTTATAAATCAATGACCCTACAGCAGTGTTTCTGGGTTCCTGTGGTGGGGGTGGGGGCTGTCCTGCAACTGCTGGAGCTCTTCTAGTCACATCTACTGCTAATTGAAGAGGTGAGCCAGCCATTTACATTCTACTGTATTAGTAACATATCAACTTCCACTAGAGGTCAGTAGAGAGCAAAACGCACTCTGTCCTCATTGCAGGAGATCCCACAAGGAGGAGTGATGCCACAGCAGACACACAGGTAATAATGTCAACAACTGAAGTTATTTTAATCCTAATAACATAGACAAGTAAGAAATTAATTTTACATAAAATGTAGAGGGGTGGTTCGTAAAGGCTAATTCAGAGTGTGTTCTTTCAGATAAGGGACTCCCCTGTGACACAGCCTCTCAGAAAGAGCTGAGCCCTCCGATTATGAGAACTGGAAGAATGAACATCCCCCCAAGAACCCTTGGACAGTGACAACACCTCTTTCATGAACAGATGCCTGAGCCCTCCGATTATGAGAACTGGAGGCGAACCACCAAGAACCTGGACAGTGACAACAGCTCTTCAGATAGATGTTGAGCCTCCCGATTATGAGCATGGAGCGAACACCACAGAACCCTGGACAGTGACACAGCCTATTCAGCCAAAGATGCTTGAAGCCCTCCGATTAACATGAGAACTGGCGCGAACCAACCAGAACCTGGACAGTGACACAGCCTCTCAGATAGATGCTGAGCCATCCGATTATGAGCACTGGAGCGACCACCACAAGAACCTTGACTGAAGAGAACACCACCCAGAATCCTGGGATTGAAGAGAACCACCACAGTACCTGGACTGAAGAGAACCACCACAGATACCTGGATCGAAGAGACCACGACAGAATCTGACTGAAGAGACCTTCACACAGAACCTTGACCAAGAAGAGAACCACCAACAGAACCTGGCTGAAAGAGAACCACCACAAGAACCAGACTGAAGAGAACCACCACAGAACCTGGGACTGAAGAGAACCACACAGAAACCTGACTGAAGAGAAACCACCACAGAACATGACTGAAGAGAAACCACCACAGAAACTGGCTGAAAAGAACCACCACAGAACCTGGACTGAGAGCTTTACAGCATCAAACCAAGCTAGGCCTCCAAATGCTATTCTCTTCACTATCATTATGCCTTTACTTCTCTAATTTAGGTTTCCAGACAAGACCTTAACTTGTTGAGTGAATGCTGGAATTAGATTTGTTATCCCTAATGATAAATACAGTATGTATCTAGATGAATCATCAGTATGTATATAGATATAAATACAGTTTTGTATATAGATGAATAAATGGGTAGATTATGCTGTCTGCTATTTTTCTATCAGATTTTGCTATTTACAGGTTTGATTAACCATTTCAGTAGAAATATTGATTGACTATTCATATAGCTCTGCATCCTTCAAGGTGTTTAGTAAGCCCACCGCATGCTAGTAATGCTAGTAAATCAAACAGCCCATCGCAACACAGCTGAAACTATAGTAAGCCCACGCAATTGCTAGTTAATCTAAGTAATTCAACATCCCATTCCAAAACACAGCTGAAACCTAATAGTAAGACCCCCCACATGCTAGGTAATGTAGTATCAAACACGCCATCCAAACACAGCTGAAACTATAGTAAACCACCACATGCTAGGTCATGCTAGTATCAACAGCCATGCCAAACACAGCCTTGAAAATATAGTAAGAACCACCACATGCTAGGTCATGCTAGTATCAACACCCATCCAACACAGCTGACACTATAGTAAGACCACGCAATGCTAAGGTAATGCTAAGTATCACATCCCATGCCAACACAGCTGAAACTATATCGGTAAAGACCACCACATGCTTTAGGTATGGTATAATCAACATCCATCCAATCACAGCGTGAAACTTATAGAGCTACCACATGCCTAGGTAAGCTCTCATCTCATCCATCCAACAACAGCTGACACATAGTAAGACTACCACATGCAGGTAATGCCTACTATCAAGCATCCCTTCAACAAGCTGAACACTATAGTAAGACCACCACAGCTAGGTAATGGTTAGTATCAACATCCCATTCAACAAGCTGAAACTATAGTAAGACCACCACATGCTAGGTAATGGTAAGTATCAAACTCCCCATCCCAACACATGCTGAAAACTATAGTAAGACCACCACAGCTAGTAATGATAGTAATCAAC
>NW_019944474.1:57861-71249 GCF_002910315.2 Salvelinus sp. IW2-2015 | reverse complement strand
ACCTTAGTGGGGAGCTGATGCTGTGATTACTAATCAAGGCTAGCTATAATTTCAGCTGTGTTGGATGGGATGTTGATACTAGCATTACCTAGCATGTGGTGGTCTTACTATAGTTTCAGCTGTGTTGAATGGGATTTTGATACTACCATTACCTAGCATGTGGTGGTCTTACTATAGTTTCAGCTGTGTTGGATGGGTGTTGATACTAGGTTTACCTAGCATGTGGTGGTCTTACTATAGTTTCATCTGTGTTGGATGGATGTTGATACTAGCATTACCTAGCATGTGGTGGTCTTACATAGTTTCAGCTGTGTTGGATGGGTGTTGATACTAGCATTACCTAGCATGTGGTGGTCTTACTATAGTTTCAGCTGTGTTGGATGGGATGTTGATACTAGCATTACCTAGCATGTGTGGTCTTACTATAGTTTCAGCTGTGTTGGATGGGATGTTGATACTAGCATTACCTAGCATGTGGTGTCTTACTATAGTTTCAGCTGTGTGGATGGCATGTTGATAGTAGCATCACCTAGCATGTGGTGGTCTTACTATAGTTTCAGCTGTGTTGGATGGGATGTTGATACTAGCATTACCTAGCATGTGGTGGTCTTACTATAGGTTCAGCTGTGTTGGATGGGTCTTGATACTAGCATACCTAGCATGTGGTGGTCTCACTATAGTTTCAGCTGTGTTGGATGGGATGTTGATAGTAGCATTACTCTAGCATGTGGTGGTCTAACTGTAGTTTCAGCTGTGTTGGATGGGGTCTTGATACTAGCATTACCTAGCATGTGGTGGTCTCACTATAGTTTCAGCTGTGTTGGATGGGATGTTGATACTATCATTACCTAGCATGTGGTGGTCTTACTATAGTTTCAGCTGTGTGGATGGGATGTTGATACTACCATTACCAGCATGTGGTGGTCTTACTATAGTTTCAGCTGTGTTGGATGGGATGTTGATACTACCATTACCTAGCATGTGGTGGTCTTACTATAGTGTCAGCTGTGTTGGATGGGATTTTGATAGTAGCATTACCTAGCATGTGGTAGTCTTACTATAGTTCAGCTGTGTTGGATGGGATGTGATATAGTATTACCTAGCATGTGGTGGTCTAACTGTAGTTTCAGCTGTGTTGGATGGGATGTTGATACTACCATTACCTAGCATGTGTGGTCTTACTATAGTTTCAGCTGTGTTGGATGGGATGTTGATACTACCATACCTAGCATGTGGTGGTCTTACTATAGTTTCAGCTGTGTTGAATGGGATGTTGATAGTAGCATTACCTAGCATGTGGTAGTCTTACTATAGTCAGCTGTGTTGGATGGGATGTTGATATAGCAACCTAGCATGTGGTAGGTCTTACTATAGTTTCAGCTGTGTTGGATGGGATGTATGACTAGCCATTACCTACGATGTGGGATGTCGTTACTATAGTTGTCACGATGTTGATGGTGGTTGATGAGTACAACTACATGTGTACTATTTAAGTTTCAGCTGTGTTGGATGGGTGTTGATACTAGCATTACCTAGCATGTGGTGGTCTACTATAGTTTTCAGCGTGTTTGATGGGTGTTGATACTAGCATTACCTAGCATGTGGTGGTCTTACTATAGTTTCAGCTGTGTTGGATGGGGTGTGATACTAGGTTACCTAGCATGTGGTGGTCTTACTATAGTTCATCTGTGTTGGATGGGATGTGATACTAGCATTACCTAGCATGTGGTGGGCTTACTATAGTTTCAGCTGTGTTGGATGGGGTTTGATACTAGCATTACCTAGCATGTGGTGGTCTTACTATAGTTTCAGCTGTGTTGGATGGATGTTGATACTAGCATTACCTAGCATGTGGTGGTCTTACTATAGTTTCAGCTGTGTTGGATGGGATGTTGATACTAGCATTACCTAGCATGTGGTGGCTTACTATAGTTTCAGCTGTGTTGGATGGCGTTGATAGTAGCATCACCTAGCATGTGGTGGTCTTACTATAGTTCAGCTGTGTTGGATGGGGTCTTGATACTAGCATTACCTAGCATGTGGTGGGTCTCACTATAGTTTCATGTGTTGGATGGGATGTTGATAGTAGCATTACCTAGCATGTGGTGGTCTAACTGTAGTTTCAGCTGTGTTGGATGGGGTCTTGATACTAGCATTACCTAGCATGTGGTGGTCTCACTATAGTTTCAGCTGTGTTGGATGGATGTTGATACTATCATTACCTAGCATGTGGTGTCTTACTATAGTTTCAGCTGTGTTGGATGGGATGTTGATACTACCATTACCTAGCATGTGGTGGTCTTACTATAGTTTCAGCTGTGTTGGATGGGATGTTGATACTACCATTACCTAGCATGTGGTGGTCTACTATAGTTTCAGCTGTGTTGAATGGGATGTTGATATAGCATTACCTAGCATGTGTGTAGTCTTACTATAGTGTCAGCTGTGTTGGATGGGATGTTGATAGTAGCATTACCTAGCATGTGGTAGTCTTACTATAGTTTCAGCTGTGTTGGATGGGATGTTGATACTACCATTACCTAGCATGTGGTGGTCTTACTATAGTTTCAGCTGTGTTGGATGGGATGTTGATACTAGCATTACCTAGCATGTGGTGGTCTTACTATAGTTTCAGCTGTGTTGGATGGGTGTTGATACTAGCATTACCTAGCATGTGGTGGTCTTACTATATTTCAGCTGTGTTGGATGGGCTGTTGATACTAGCATTACCTAGCATGTGGTGGTCTTACTATAGTTTCAGCTGTGTTGGATGGGGTGTTGATACTAGCATACCTAGCATGTGGTGGTCTTACTATAGTTTCAGCTGTGTTGAATGGGATGTTGATACTAGCATTACCTAGCATGCGGTGGGCTTACTATAGTTTCAGCTGTGTTGGATGGGCTGTTGATACTAGCATTACCTAGCATGCGTGGGCTTACTAAACACCTGAAGGAGCAGAGCTAATGAATAGTTCAACATATTTCTACATGAAATGTAATCAAATCTGTAAATAGCAAAATCTTATAGAAAAATAGCAGAAGCATAATCTATCCCATTTATCATCTATATACAAACTGTATTTATCATCTATATACATACTGTATTGATCATCTAGATACATACTGTATTTATCATTAGGATAACAATCTAAATTCCAGCATTCACTCAAAAGTTAAAGGTCATTGTCTGGAAAACCTAATAGATAAGAAAGCATAATGATAGTAAGAGAATAGCATTGTGAGGCCTAGCTTTGGTTTGATGCTGTAGCTCTTCAGTCCAGGTTCTGTGTGGTTCTCTCAGTCCAGTTTCTGTGGTGGTTCTCTTCAGTCATGTTCTGTGGTGGTTCTCTTCAGTCCAGGTTCTGTTGTGGTCTCTTCAGTCCAGGTTCTGTGGTGGTTCTCTCAGTCTGGTTCTGTGGTGGTTCCTCAGTCCAGGTTCTGTGGTGGTTCTCTTCTGTCAAGGTTCTGTGGTGGGTCTCTTCAGTCAGATTCTGTCGTGGTTCTCTTCAGTCCAGGTTCTGTGGTGGTCTCTTCAGTCCAGGTACTGTGGTGGTTCTTCTTCAATCCAGGTTCTGTGGTGGTTCTTCTTCAGTCAAGGTTCTGTGGTGGTTCGCTCCAGTTCTCATAATCGGATGGCTCAGCATCTTCTGAGAGGCTGTGTCACTGTCCAGGTTCTGTGGTGGTTCGCTCCAGTTCTCATAATCGGAGGGCTCAGCATCTTTCTGAGAGGCTGTGTCACTGTCCAGGTTCTGTGGTGGTTCGCTCCAGTTCTCATAATCGGAGGGCTCAACATCTATCTGAGAGGCTGTGTCACTGTCCAGGTTCTTGTGTGGTTCGCTCCAGTTCTCATAATCGGAGGGCTCAGCATCTTTCTGAGAGGCTGTGTCACTGTCCAGGTTCTGTGGTGGTTCTCTCCAGTTCTCAAATCGGAGGGCTCAGCATCTTTCTGAGAGGCTGTGTCACAGGGGAGTCCCTTAATCTGAAAGAACACACTTCTGAATTAGCCTTTTACGAACCACTCCCTCTACATTTTTATGTAAATTAATTTCTTTACTGTCTATGTATTAGGATTAAAATAAACTTCAGTTGTTGACATTATTACCTGTGTGTCTGCTGTGGCATCACTTTCCTCCTGTGGATCTCCTGCAATGAGGGACAGAGTGCGTTCTGCGCTCTACTGACCTCTAGTGGGAAGTTGATATGTTACTAATACAGTAGATGTAAATGGCTGGCTCACCTCTTCATATAGCAGTAGATGGTGACTAGAAGAGCTCCAGCAGTCAGGACAGCCCCACCCCCACCACAGGAACCCAGAGGAAACACTGCGTAGTCATGAGTTTATAAATGTCAGAATGAAATCTGTAAAGTTGCAGAGCACAAAAATAGACAGAATGTGTCATACTTACACATAACATTAATATGGACAGGGATAGTCTCTCTCCCTATAATGTTCAGAGCCTCACAGTAGTATCCTCTCTGTCCTCAGAGCTGATATTATGGATGGTGTATATCTGTCCAGAATATCTCATCGACATGTTCTTGTATTTTGTCTTGTACCAGGTGTATTTGTCCACAGGTGGGTTGGCATCACTGCTGCAGGTCAGAGTCACTGAACTGCCCTCCACTATTTCACCAGAGGGACTGACTGACACCGAGGTGTTTCTTGGGCCATCTGGTAAAGGACCATTAAAAATACATTAACATCTTGTTATAGTATATATTATCTTGGCTTTCTGAAGACATTAGATTTAGCAAATAAAGTACATCAGCGCATTTTACAAGATATATTAAAATAAATACATTGAGAAAAAGTAAAAGCACATGCTCTGAGGTTCCAACATGAGTTACTTAATAAAGAATACAAACTGGAGATAGATAAAACATTATTAAATGTTAATATACCAAACTAGTGATTCAGTCTCACAACCTTAAACAAAATTGTATTCATAAGAAATGTATATTTAAAAAGTCCACACTCACACACTGCTGGAGCAGGGAGATTCTCATGGCCTTTTACAGCACAGGAGTAACTGTCTGCATCACTAAAGGAGTCTGAGTACAGGCTGGAAGTGTTCTCCTTTACTTTGTGTCTGTTCTTGTACCAGATGTAGGTGGGGTTGTCAGTCAGAGTACAGGTGGTGATACAGTCAGTGTCTTATCCTGATGTCCACCAGTCACCTTCACCTGAAGACCTGGAGAATAAACAATATCACTGTAAATCCCTTTATCACTGACTTATCACTCTAATACAAAGATGGAGGAAATCCTATGTTATACAGACATAAATACAAACCAAGACATTTCCTGAACTAAATGAAATTCAACAGTTTAACTATATTGAATGTAACTGTACCTGTGACAGACAGAGTGACTCCAGGTGGTGCCAATATTATTCCCTCCGTCTATCTGTTTATAAATCTGAACTTGTACTCAGCAGAGTCGCTCTCTCTCAGGTCTGTGATTCTCAGTGTGTGACCATTCTTCTTCTCCCCATGATACTCCAGACGACCTGCATACTCTGGGTCCTGACCTAGATCTTCAGGCTCTTTACCAGTCCACAATTCAGTGTACCAGAAGGATGTTGTGACTGGACCACTGGGATACGTGTAAGAGCAGGACAGGTCAACTGTTGACCCCCTTGGGTCCAATGTGATAACTTGAAATCTGAGGAAGAAAGTTAGGTTTAAGAAGTAGTATGACATTTTAAATGATGCCGTACATCTATGAATATATGCTTAATGATAAAAAGACCCAGTAATGCTCGACTGCTGAACAGCGCATATAGCGGCCAAMAGCATTTGGGCCAGCMCGATGGTGGTAGATATGACCCACTCTCACTAAAACTACTGTAGCAGAGTGAGTCTCATCAGGGTATAAGATGCCTGCATACTCACTATGTACAAGCATACATGATAACACGCGTAAATGTATTACTAGCAGAAGATGAATAAGAATGAATAACAGTAGTTAATACACGATGACTAGAATGAAGTGATCGCTACAGTAGCATACAAYRTAAAGATGGACCGACAGGGAGRACTACCTATGTAAAATACATAACAGGATTAGAACATGGCTAATAAATCAGAGCCTGAACCTACTATTGCAGATAARGATGAAGGTAATATTAGAGTGACACAAATTATACCATAAAATGGAAACTAATAATGTGACTCATGCAACAGTATCAAATTGTATTTGTCACATGTGCAGAATACAACAGGTGTAGATCTTACAGGGAAATGCTTACTTACAAGCCCCTTAACCAACTATGCTTTCAGAAGTTACGAAAAAATAAGTTACGAAAAAATAAGTGTTAAGTAAAAAATTGAAAATTAAAGTAACAAATAATTAAACAACAGCACTAAAATAACATTAGAGAGGCTATATAAAGGGAAAGGGGGTACCTAGTCAGTTGTACAACTGAATGCATTCAACTGAAATTTGTCTTCTGCATTTAACCCAACCCCTCTACAGGGGGTATCGTACAGAGTCAATTTGGGGGGCACCGGTTAGTTGAGGTAATATGTACATGTAGGTAGAGTTAAAGTGACTATGCATAGATAATACACAGAGTGTTGCAGCAGCGTCTGGGTAGCCCTTTGATTAGCTGTTCAGGAGTCTTATGGCTTGGGGGTAGAAGCTGTTAAGAAGTTTTGGATCTAGACTTGGCGGTCCGGAACTGTTTGCCGTGCGGTAGCAAAGAGAACAGCCTATGACTGGGGTGGCTGGAGTCTGACAATTTTTATGGCCTTCCTCTGACACCGCCAGGTTAGAGGTCCTGGATGGCAGGAAGCTTGGCCCCAGTGATGTACTGGGCCATACACGCCTTTTGGTCGGAGGCCGAGCAGTTGCCATAACAGTCGGTGATGCAACCAGTCAGTATGCACTAATGCAGCCTTTCTTAAAGTTGGGTCACGGACCTGTTAATGATGGGTTGCGCCGTGTCAGTGTAAATACATAATTATTTCATTAATTACTGGAATTGATTTGGCCAAGTACATCTGCGCTCTCTGTTCAATGTGCTTTCTGCTTAAGCTGCGGTCTATGCTCAGTTTGGCAGCTGCTCGAGTGTGAGAGGGAGATGCCTGTGTGCATCGGAGTTGTGTACGGATCTCTTTTTCTGCGGTTTTCTTGAAGATCACTGGGCCCACAGGACGCAGCGCTGTCGTTCAGATTGTTGGCATTTATAACAGGTGATAAGCATAATAAGGGAGTACTAACTAACTCTCAGTAGTAGATGTGAGTTTCTCTTTCAATCCCCTGGCCTTGACACGGCTAATAGCTAACATTCGCCAAAGCAAGCTAGCTACTGATAGTGCAACCCTAAGTAACAGTACAGATGAAAATGAAAAATGATCAGGCTTCTTTACTCTTACTGTAGAAATTATTGTTGAAAACTAGTCTAGGTTGGAACTGTTGCTGTTAAAATACAATAATAATTGTTATTCTTAACTGGAATAAACGGATTGAAGCAATATGCTTTTTGAGGCAAACACACTCACAGTTCTGGGCTGCTCATCTACAGTAGGAACCGGTCTCCTGCTGACTGAAAAGCAGTAGATGTTCTGGTCCAGTTGGCACCACATACCTATGTGAGTCAGGGTTCTCAACTCTGACATACTTAAAAACAAGTACAGAAACAGTTTCAAGGCTGAGCATCACCTCAGTGGTGCACTGTCAAAAACAGAGCCCAAAATGACATGCTCTCATAGGACTGTGTGGGGGTTTTCTGGTCTACAGATGTGATCAATCAGTTTATTCCAGTTCAGAATAAAAAAAGATGTATTGTAGTTTAACAACCAGTTCCAACCTAGACTTTCAACAATAATTTCTACAGTAGATGTACAGTAGGCCTGATCATTTTTCATTTGTACTGTTACTTAGGGTTGCACTATCAAAAAGCCTGTGGTGTGTGTTCTGTTATTCATCTGTGTGATGTGATCAATCCTTTTATTCCAATTCAGAATTAAAATGATTTATTGTATTTTAACAGCAACAGTCCAACCTAGACAGATATGTTTTTAATGGAGGAAAATAAACATTAATACATATTTATATGGATATTTAATTTCATTGTTATTTGTTTTTGTCTATAATGCATTTGTTTTAGGCATAAGGGCAATGACATGTACTGATAATTATGTATAGTTGCATATTTTCCTGAGTTTGGGTCCCAGGAAAACACAGAATGTTGCATTCTGGTCCCAGGCTGAAAAGGTTGAAGAACCCCTGCACTAATGAGCTAGCAGACGCTCTGAGCAAATCAGAGTAGAAGTGCAACTAAAGTGTAACTGTACAAATGCACTAGTCCAGACCAGTCTGTAAGTTCCTTTGAAGGCTTCTAGTTTAAACTGTGTAAGGGAATAGGGTTCCAAGAATAATAACCAGAAATATTTTGTACAACATTTGAATAGTGACTGTCGGCGAAAGTCACACTGACTAATGTGACTGGGATGACCTGTAAAATGTAAGCTATGGCTGATAGTGTGCATTGATTTCAGCGGTTTCGTGAGCTGGACACATACTGTACTAAACTAGTTAACGTCCACAGACTGAAATACTACTGAATCACTGTGATAAACAACATATTCTGCTTATGATCAGAAAATATTGCTTCTCACTCACTGTATAGCAACACATAGCCTGTATGCTAGTCTAGTATAGCAACACATAGCCTGTATGCTAGTCTAGTATAGACTACTTCCTCTTTGTATGGATGAAGGACTATTCTCCATGATGGTTCGCGGAGCACACTGACCCTGGTATTGGGAACAAACAAGTAGGCTATATGATAGACTACTCCTGAGGCTAATTCTACTTAGCTAGCTAGTTTGTATCCAGCTATTAACTGAAAACAGAGCAGCAACATGGTTGATCCTCGCAATTAATCRCATCMCCGCAGCAGCCAAACATTRCAACATGAGCATATTGAACGATGCGGGCGAGGTTCAAACACAGCTAGCGAGCACTTACAAAGAAAACATTATATCAGAAATCAGCAGCATAGCGAGAAACAGCTAGTTACAGCAGCAGAGTCAATAGAGAAAAAGAAGCCAGGGCTTAGTAGCAGCAAGCGGCAGAAGGATGTAAGAGCAGACCCGGTCAATAAGGAAGTCGTGAATGATCCTAGCCTCTAATTGGTGCAATCTCAGTTGAGGCGGGCACTCGGGTTTCCTTTCTGAACTAGCTCCGCTTAATAAATAGCCAACTTTTCTTGTGTACTTATCTGTTTTTGATCTTTTTCTATGGGATTTAGCCAATTCCAGATTTTTGATAATAGATAAAGTATTGGCTTGTTTTAGTGACACAAAAGGAATAATATTGATAAGAGCTTTTAAATAATTTTAGCTCTGGAGTTGCTCCTGATTTGTTTAAATACGTTTTACTTTGTATTGGTGTCAGATATTATTGGGCATTTTATATTATGTTATACCATATTGTTCAGTGTAATAATATTGCTTGTTTTATTATCAAATTATGAATTATTACCTATTTTAGATACATTACATTTTGCTTTTTTTTTAATTAATTTTTTACATTGAATACAGTACAAGTATCATGTTGTAAATAAGCTCAAAGTTAGACAATAAATAGACAACAAATAAATAAATAATGTTTCTTGTATTTCTGCCTATTGTACACATGATGGCGCCATTGAGCAACATAATGCATGAGTGGCTAGCCTATAGGTCAGCCAGGGATACTCCATTACTGTCAGGAGATAAACTGTAATAGATCAACAATCAGCACTGTTCATCAACAAACACACACACGAACATGCACGCACACCCACACGTAAACACACACTGAGTCTGGAACTTGCCAGAGTCTTTCCCGGTAGTTCAGACGTTGTATGGGTGTGTGTGTGTGTGTGTTTATATGTGTGTGTGCGTGTGTGTGTTTTTTCGTGTGTGTGTGTGTGTGTGTGTTTTTGCTTGTGTGTGTGTGTGTGGTATGGGTATGTTGCTCCCTAAACTATTGCAGGAGAACTAATGTAAGTGGTCCAACAGATTTACTAGGTGTAAAGGTCTGGATATGGACTATTTCTACTTTGATCTCATTTCTTTGGTTCTTTGGGAATGTGGTTCATACTGCTACTGGTGTCTGGAGCTCTACCCCTCTACCCTATCAGACGCTCAGAATTCCATCCAGCTCAACCCTGATTGGCCAAAGGGATACTTCTTCAAGGGGAGTGCTCCGATGGGGTTGAAGGTCAGTGTCTGAGCTTTCTACTGTGAACGTGGAAATGGCTGATTCTGTGTGTGTGTGTCGGTCTGTCTTCTCCCTCTCTCCACTCCTTCTATCTCCCCATCCTTTCCTCCCTTCACTCTCTCACTTCATCTCCTCTACCTCCCCTCCCCTCCCCTCAGTTTTCCTTAAATGGCTTTCTGAATAGGAATGGACCAGGGTTTGAGGCTGCGTGTTGCTACTGATGTCCACCTGACAGCACAGTAGTGAGTTAGACGTCTCTGCATGATACACAGAGTCAAGAGCCTTCAGTTTAGAGCTTCAGTTTAGAGCTTTAAATAGTATCACCATCGTTCAACACAGAGAGAAAAGTACAACGATTCAACTCCTTTCTGGCAGCAAAGGAAAAACAAGCTTTGTTATTGTTTCCATTGTACTTGTGGGACTATGCTGTTGGTCCCATTACATGTATTTGGACTGTGCCTGCTGTTTGTCCTCCGGTCCAGGAGGTGGAGCTGGAGAGCACCAGGCTGGTGATCAGGTACCCAAACAGCTAGATGCAGAGAACCCCTCCCTCTCCTCAACGCCTCAACACCTCCTCAGCCTCCAAGTACGCCTCCACAGGGTAAGGACATCCATCTGTCTGTCAAAACATCATCTACGATTTATTAACATATATATAAGCATTTAAAATGAAAAATTATGAGTTGTTCTAAAGTGTTACCAATCATCTCATATAAACTTTTGAAATGTACAAAGTGATGGAAGGAGGAAGCAGGAGCACAGGTGCAGGTGTTTGTGTTTTCATACTGTTTGTCTCTCTCTCTCYCAGGACCAGGAGGATGGCTCCCATCAATGGTGATGAGTGTTTGTTCTGGAGGACCACCGGCTGTTTCTATGGTGACAAGTGTCGCCTCAAACACAAGCCTGACCAGAGAGGGAGAGACAGGAAGCCATGGAAACGCTGACAACCTTTACAACCCTGAACACCACGTACCGTCCGGATATGACAGAGTAAGGAAGAAGAGAAGGAATAACAGAATAATGAATATGAAGATTGAGGAAGAGGAGGAGGGACCGTGTAGCTACCTTAAAAGGGAACAGGAAGCTTGGATAGAATGGGGCTGTTGGGGGGTGTCACCGCTTTCTTAGTCCTCTGACAAACAGCACAGACAGCACACTGGACACACAGTAGGACTAAGTGTCAATCAAAGTGAAGAGGAGTGCTCCTCTGATTTCCTTCCCCCGCCCCCTCGGCCTGAGCTGTGAAACATGTTTGATCATTGATGTCAGATGATGGAGATGATGTCATCATTAGAATCTTGAGGGGGTTGTTGCCCAGGCCAACGCCTCTACAACAACCATGTTGTAGACACTAAAGGGGGTCAGTGCAGGGTCTTTGATGCAGCTGATGAGGAGTGTACATTAAATGGGTTAGTAGAATAGAATGAATAGAATGACATCATGGAACTGACCAAATGTAAATTGAACTTTGACCTGTTCCATGTAGAACTCAGAGGGACAAGGCAACACATTCTAAGATATTATAAACATTCCATATAGAATAGTCAACATATTGTTAACATGGTTCTGTATTTAAATAAAAGTGGAAATGGGGGACATTGTGTCCATTATAGAAATGTAGGGCCCGTTTTAATACAGTAACCTCCCTTTTCTGACATGCTGTTCTGGTCTTCATGCATGTTAATGTCTTAAAAAGGAAGGAAAGGACAGTTCTGTTCAAGCTACTTGTGTCCTGACTACTGTAAATATGTATCAACCACAGAACTGACACTTGCTAGCAGTTCCCACAAACTACCAGTCAGTTGACTCCCTGTACAAGACCTCTCCCCTTCACTTCACTCTGTAAGTACTCTTGACAATATCTGGAAATATCGTTTTTGGTTATTTGTTTTTAGTCATAAGTCATATACTTGAAGGATAATGTATCATTTTACTTCTTGTTATGTTTTGAGCGGTGATTTGGTTGTTACTTCAGGGTCAGTATTCATAAAGTGTCTCAGTGTAGGAGTGTTGATCTACATAGTGATGAGATGATTAACCAGGGTAAAAAAGACATGCAGACTAACATTGTAACATTGCAGTGTGTGTGTGTGTGTGCACGTGCATGTCTATGTGTTTGTGAGTCAGTTCTGTTAAGCCTCACAGCTTGGGGATAGGAGCTATCATTGAATTTCATTGAATTTATCCTCCTATATTTGGGGTTCTGAGAATAAAACAGCTTCAGAACATTCAGAAATATGTGTTTACTGTCTCATCGTTTAATAAATACTCCTAACACAACCCACATGCACTGTGTCTCATATTAATACTACTCCTAAAACAAACCCACCATCACTGTGTCCTCATGTTAATACTACTCTAAAACACAGACCCACCATCACTGTGTTGCTCATGTTTACTATTACTCCGCTAAACACAACCCACCATCACTGGTGTCTCATGTTACATACTACTCCTACAACAGAACCCACCATCACTGTGTCTTCATGGTTACTATGATGGTGGTGATTTCTCCTTCAAATCGCAGTCTGTCGGTGGTTCTCTCCAGTCCAGTTCTTGGTGGTTCTCTTAAGTCGTGTGGAGTGAGAGGCGCAGAGGGGCGGGGGGAAGGCAGGAGAGCGAGAGACATTCTCAAACTGTATAAACACCAAAATACTAGAATTCAATTTATTATAATTACAATGACTAGCAGTGTCGTAGGTCAGGCAGGGACATCGGTCCTTCATGTTCGAGACGGTGTTGTTTCGTAGTCACTGTTGGTTCAGGACGGACAGCTCGTGTGGAAGGAGAGAGTACGTGTCCAGTAACAGTTAAAATAGCATGAAAGAGATTCATATCATTTTAGAAATGTCTATAGAAATGATAAACAGAATCAACATACGAATGAGACCAACCTGCTACAAGACAGAGAAAGACCACACAACCACACTTCCTGCTGTTCTCAAGGCCATTGTTGCGTCTCCCACCCTGCAGTCCTTAGAAACATAAACAACAACTCACTCTATAGCTGGTGATTACTCCACCTGATACATTGAAGTAGAAACTGTAAACGGGGTAACAGGCTCCTACTTCTGAAAATGAACCAGGCTCATATTGTGTTGTCACCATCATCATTCATCACCCATCATTATAAACAACAACAACTTATTGAACAGATCTGTAGAACTGTAAAT
>NW_019944474.1:25869-57836 GCF_002910315.2 Salvelinus sp. IW2-2015 | reverse complement strand
GTGAGTCAGTTCTGTTAAGCCTCAGCTTGGGGATAGGAGCTACCATTGAAACTGGTGGTCAGTCTTTAGGCTGCTGAACAGCTTGACGGACCGTAGAGGATTGAACATTTATCCTCCTATATTTGGGGTTCTGAGAATAAAATAGCTTCAGAACATTCAGAAATATGTGTTTACAGTTCTACAGATCTGTTCAATAAGTTGTTGTTGTTTATAATGATGGTGATGATGATGATGGTGACAACACAATATGAGCCTGGTTCATTTTCAGAAGTGAGGCCCTGTACCCCGTTTACAGTTTCTACTTCAATGTATCAGGTGGAGTAATTCACCAGCTATAGAGTGAGTTGTTGTTTATGTTTCTAAGACTGCAGGGTGGGAGACGCAACAATGGCCTTGAGAACAGCAGGAAGTGTGTTGGTGGTCTTTCTCTGGTCTGTAGCAGGTATGGTCTCATTCGTATGTTGATCTGTTTATCATTCTACTGACATTTCTAAAATGATATGAATCTCTTTCATGCTATTTTAACTGTTACTTGGACACTACTCTCTCTCTCCACAGAGTGTCCGTCCTGAACCAACAGTGACACGAACACACCTCTGAACATGAGGACCATGTCCCCTGACTACGACACTGGCAGTAATTTATTATAATAAATTAATCTATGTATTTGTGTTTTATACAGTTTTGAGAATGTCTCTCCCTCTCCCTCCCTTCCCCCCCGCCCCTCTGCGCCTCTCACTCCACAGACTTAAGAGAACCACCACAGAACCTGGACTGAAGAGAACCACCACAGAACCTGGATTGAAGAAAATCACCACCATCATAGTAACATGAGACACAGTGATGGTGGGTTCTGTTTAGGAGTAGTATTAACATGAGACACAGTGATGGTGGGTTGTGTTTAGGAGTAATAGTAACATGAGACACAGTGATGGTGGGTTGTGTTTAGGAGTAGTATTAACATGAGACACAGTGATGGTGGGTTGTGTTTAGGAGTAGTATTAATATGAGACACAGTGATGGTGGGTTGTGTTTAGGAGTATTATTAACATGAGACACAGTGATGGTGGGTTAGTTACTAGTTATTAGTTCTAATATGTAATTCTATGCTTCTTTATATGGACATTACAGTTTCTGGACAACAGGCTACATTAGACTATATGTATAACAGGCTACATTAGATCATATATGGATAACAGGCTACATTAGACCATATGTGGATAACAGGCAACAGTAGCCTATATATTGATAACAGGCTACATTAGACTATATTTGGATAACAGGCTACATTAGACTATATATGGATAACAGGCTACAATAGACTATATATGGATAACAGGCTAGATTAGAGTATATATGGATAACAGGCTACATTAGACTATATAGGAATAACAGGCTAATTAGACATATAGAATAACAGGCTACATTAGAATATATATGGACAACAGGTAACAGTAGCCTATATATGGATAGCAGGCTATATAAGATTATATATGGATAACAGGCTACATTAGAATATATATGGATAACAGGCTACATTAGACTATATATGGATAACAGGCTACATTAGACTATATATGGATAACAGGCTACATTAGACAATATATGGATAACAGGCTACATTAGACAATATATGGATAACAGGCTACATTAGACCATATATGGATAACAGGCTACATTAGACTATATATGGATAACAGGCTACATTAGACTATATGTGGATAAGAGGCTGCATTAGCGTATATGGACAACAGAGTACATTAGCCTATATGGACAACAGAGTACATTAGCCTATATGGACAACAGAGTACATTAGCCTATATGGACAACAGAGTACATTAGCCTATACAGTCAACACAGCATCACTATGGTGATGATGATGGTTATGATATTGATGCCTCTGCTACTACCTGTACTGTCCAGCAGAGGAGGCTGGTGGGTAGATATATAGAAGGACATGCTCATTGTACTGGCTGGAGTGGAATAAATGGAACGGTATCCATTAATTATATTCCAGTCATTACAATTAGCCTCTCCTCCTATATCTCTGCCCACCAGCCTCCTTTATTGTACACAAGGGCCAACAGTGTAACAGAATATGATAGTGGCATATTGTAATACACAACAGTGTATATTTGCTTAACTGACTTTGTCTAGTAAACAGTTTAGTTTTTCACTAGTTTATCTGATGTATTTTCAGTTTGTTATGTTGTTATTAACCCAACATTAATGAGGACATTATTATGAGGATGGTGCAGTAATGTTGAGATGCCAGTAGGGAGAACTCTAATCTAGAACACTGCAGTAATGTTGAGATGCCAGTAGGGAGAACTCTAGTCTAGAACAATGGAACCTTCAGTACCACTTTGATACAGCTGATGAGGAGTGATGGTCATGGGTTTAAATGAATGGGTTCTAATTGAATGACATCATGGAACTTTGACCTGTATATACAGAACTCAGAAGGACAAGACAACACATTATAAGAAATTGTTCACATTCTAAATAGTATAGAGGGCTTGCAGGTGTGTCACAAATCACCTAGCAACCACACCAAGCCCTCTGTAGTCGACATGTTGTTTAAATGGTTCTCTGTGTAGTCAAAATATCACGTTGGAAATATGACACATTTAGCTATTTTCAAAAATGTAGTCCCACTCCTCAAATGAAGAAAAGTACATATAGATATGCAGTCTGTTGCACAATTTCTATTGAAATACAGTAACATCCCTTTTCTGATGTACTGGTCTGGTCATCATGCATGTTAATGTCTTAAAGAGGAAGGAGAGAACAGTTAAATATGTGTCAACCACAGAATTCACACTAACTGCCATTATGTTGACTCACTGTACAAGACCTCTTCCCTTCACTTCACTCTGTAAGTACAATTGTCAATATCTTGAAATATAGTTTGGGGTTATTTGTTTTTAGTCATAAGTCATATTCTTGAGGGTAATGTATCATTTTACTTCTTGTTATGTTTTGAGCTGTGTTTTGGTTGTTACATCAGGGTCAGTATTCATAAAGTGTCTCAGTGTAGGAGTGTTGATCTACATAGTGATGAGATGATTAACCAGGGTAAAAAAGACATGCAGACAAACATTGTAACAGTGCAGTGTGTGTATGTGTGTGTGTGTGTGTGTGTGTGTGTGTGTGTGTGTACATGTGGGCCTGTGTGTGTGTCTGCGTGTGACACAGTTGATTTAGCTGACGGCCCTTTAGGACCAGACTGATAGGTAGTAGGGTTGACATCTATACTGTGTAGGATGTGTGTTTTCTAGACTTTGATACAGACTCCATGGGCCTTCACTACAGATGCAGGTACCTACACTACATGACCAGAAGTATGTGGACACCTGCTCATCAAACAAATCATTCAAAAATCATAGGCATTAATATTGGACTTGCTTCCATTCAGCCACAAGAGCATTAGTGAGGTTGGGCACTGATGTTGGGCGATTAGGCTTGGCTTGCAGTCAGCGTTCCAATTCATCCCATTCATCCCAATTCATCCCAGAAGTCAGTTCTTCCACACCAATCTCGACAAACCATTTCTGTATGGACCTCGCTTTATCTACGGGGGCATTGTCATGCTGTAACAGGAAAGGACCTTCCCCAAACTGTTGCCACACACTTGAAAGCACAGAATCATCTAGAATGTCATTGTATGCTGTATCGTTAAGATTTCCTAACAATGGAACTAAGGGGCCCGAACCATGAAAAACAGCCCCAGACCATTATTCTTCCTCCACCAAACTTTAGTTGGCACTTTTTGGGGGGCTGGTAGTGTTCTCCTGTCATCCACCAAACCCAGAAACGTCCGTCGAACTGCCAGATGGGGAATCGTTATTCATCACTCCAGAGAATGCGTTTCCACTGCTCCAGAGTCCAATGGTGACGAGTTTTACACCACTCCACCCAACGGTTGGCATTGCGCACGGTGATCTTAGGCTTGTGTCCGGCTGATCCGCCATGTTAACCCTGTTCTAGAAGGGCAGAAATGTGTCAAACTGGAAAGGTGTCATCCTTTGACGGTGCCATGTTGAAAGTCACTGAGGACTTCAGTAAGGCCATCCTACTGACAATGTTTGTCTATGGAGATCGCATGGCTGTGTGCTCGATGTTATACACCAGTCAGCAACGGCTGTGGCTTAAACAGCTGAATCCTCTCATTTGAGGTGTCCACATTATTTTGTATATATAGTTTCCCCACAGGAATAGTAAACCAACAAACATTTGACCAACTGGGGACGTTTTGTTGGTCCCTACAAGGTCAAATGCTATTTCTACGGGATTTAGGGTTAAGGTTAGAATCAGTGTCAGGTTTAAGAGCATTTCTATTTATGCTGGTATCAAACCTTGGGTTGCACGGGCCTATTGGAACTTTCTGCCCCGTTTCTATATTGTACATCCAACCGGTCTGGAGACGGTGGGAAAACATGAAAGGCCGAAGTTCAACAGGAGGAAGACAATTATTGATAAAGTGCTGAGGATAAGACTTAGGTTTAGGAGTTAGGGAAAATAGGATTTGAATGGGACTGAATTGTATGTCCCCACAAGGTGAGATGCGCAAGACTGTGTGTGTGTGTGTGGACATTTTAACTATACTTGTCCCCACAAMAATAGTAAAYSRACAAAAATGTTGTTAGTCCCCATAAGATCAAATGCTATTTCTAGGGGGTTTAGGGTTAAGATTTGAATTATTGTTAGAATTAGGTTTAGGAGCTAGGGTTAGTAGGTTTTGGGGTTAAGGTAAAGGAAAATAGGATTGTGAACGGGACTGAATTTTGTGTCTCCACAAGGATAGTTGTACAAGACTGTGTGTGTGAGCCACTTGCTGTTTAGCCTCGCAGCTTGGGGATAGGAGCTATCATTGAACCTGGTGGTCAGTCTTTAGGCTGCTGTACAGCTTGACAGAACATAGAGGGTTGAGCATTTATCTACCTATAGTTGGGGTTCTGACAATAAAACAGCTTCAGAACAAGCAATGTAGAAATATGTGTTTACAGTACATCTGTAGATGTTGATCCATAGTGCAATAGACAGACAGTATTCACACACACAACCATATACAGAGGTAGGATCTTAAATTATCTTGCAGCAACAGGAAAAGTGAATTATGTGGATTATAATTAATGTGGTGATTGACACTGTTTTCATGAGGTAAAATCAAGTCTGACATTTTAAATGACAAACATTAGCATCACGTTGCATAAAACAGGAGACAGATTAAGATTAAGATCCTACATCTGTAGCACAATACAACACAACACAATATGAGCCTGGTTCATTTTCAGTAATGAGGCCCTGTACTCCATTTACAGTTTATATTTCAATGTATCAGGTGGAGTTATTCACCAGCTATAGAGTGAGTTGTTGTTTATGTTTCTAAGACTGCATTGTGGGAGATGCAACAATGGCCTTGAGAACAGCAGGAAGTGTGTTGGTGGTCTTTCTCTGGACTGTAGCAGGTATGGTCTCATTCTTATCTTTTAGTTGCTTTGTTTAATAATCTACAGACATTTATAAAAGGTTAAGAATCATAATGGTATTCTGGTGTGTTCTGTTAGGCGTTTGCACTTCACTTAAATTGTTTTCTGTGGTTTCCATTCACACTCAACTCAGCAACTAAAGCAACACAGTGGAGACAAAACCTACTGTTAGTGTGAACCAATAGACCTTGTTCTAATTCTGATACCATTGTGTTTTGTGACTGTGTGTTTCAGTGGTACTGGGTCAGAATGGCTGGAGTGTTACATACACCACTCAGAGTATCTGTACCTTGAAGAGGTCATCAGTGGAGCTGTCCTGCTCTTACACATATCCCAGAGGTTACAAAGTCACATCAACCTTCTGGTTCACCAAAATTGATGCTGTGAAAAATTATGTAAATCTGAGAGACGACCCAGACTACAAAGGTCGTGTGACGTACGATAGCGATAGGATGAATGGCCACACCCTGAAAATCACAAACTTGAGAGAGAGTGACTCAAATGAGTACAAGTTCAGATTTATAACAGATCAGACTGGAGGGAGATTTACTGGTAGCCCTGGAGTCACTCTGTCTGTTACAGGTACAGTGATATTATATATAGTGTTGATCTGTTTAATCACTCTGTCTGTTACAGGTACAGTGATATTATATATAGTGTTGATCTGTTTAATCACTGTCTGTTACAGGTACAGTGATATTATATATAGTATTGATCTGTTTAATCACTCTGTCTGTTACAGGTACAGTGATATTATATATAGTGTTGATCTGTTTAATCACTCTGTCTGTTACAGGTACAGTGATATTATATATAGTGTTGATCTGTGTAAACACTGTCTGTTACAGGTACAGTGATATTATATATAGTGTTGATCTGTTTAATCACTCTGTCTGTTACAGGTACAGTGATATTATATATAGTGTTATCTGTTTAATCACTGTCTGTTACAGGTACAGTGATATTATATATAGTATGATCTGTTTAATCACTCTGTCTGTTACAGGTACAGTGATATTATATATAGTATTGATCTGTTTAATCACTCTGTCTGTTACAGGTACAGTGATATTATATATAGTATTGATCTGTTTAATCACTCTGTCTGTTACAGTACAGTGATATTATATATAGTATTGATCTGTTTAATCACTCTGTCTGTTACAGGTACAGTGATATTATATATAGTATTGATCTGTTTAATCACTCTGTCTGTTACAGGTACAGTGATATTATATATAGTATTGATCTGTTTAATCACTCTGTGTGTTACAGTAAGTGATATTATATATAGTATTGATCTGTTTAATCACTCTGTGTGTTACAGGTACAGTGATATTATATATAGTATTGATCTGTTTAATCACTCTGTCTGTTACAGGTACAGTGATATTATAATAGTATTGATCTGTTTAATCACTCTGTGTGTTACAGGTACAGTGATATTATATATAGTATTGATCTGTTTAATCACTCTGTCTGTTACAGGTACAGTGATATTAATATATAGTATTGATCTGTTTAACACTCTGTGTGTTACAGGTACAGTGATATTATATATAATGTTGATCTGTTTAATCACTCTGTCTGTTACAGGTACAGTGATTTATATATATGTGTTGATCTGTTTAATCACTCTGTCTGTTACAGGTACAGTGATATTATATATAGTGTTGATCTGTTTAATCACTCTGTCTGTTACAGGTACAGTGATATTAATATAAGTGTTGATCTGTTTAATCACTGGTCTGTTACAGGTACAGTGATATTATATATAGTATTGATCTGTTTAATCACTCTGTCTGTTACAGGTACAGTGATATTATATATAGTGTTGATCTGTTTAATCACTCGTCTGTTACAGGTACAGTGATATATATATAGTATTGATCGTTTTAATCACTCTGTCTGTTACAGGTACAGTGATATTATATATAGTGTTGATCTGTTTAACTGGTTCAGGAAAATTGTCTTGATTTGTACTGAAATAATATAAATATGAATGTATGGTATAATAGGAATGTATGAGTTGATGATTTGAGAACGTCCACTCCTGCCTCATTTGAACTAGACAACAGGTCATTGAGGGTTTTAATGTTGTTATCTACTCCAGACCTGCAGGTGAAGGTGACCACTACATGGTGGTCAACGACACTGACCTGTAGCACCACCTGTACTCTGACTGACAACCCCACCTACATCTGGTACAGGAACAGTAAGAATGTACAAGAGGACTCCTCCCCCTCATACTCAGTCTACTTAAAAACTGAAGGCAGATTCTACTGTGCTGTAAAAGGCATCAATTCTCCTGCAGTGTGTGAGTGTGACTAATACACTTTTAAAGTCTGTCAAAATCATCCAATACATCATTGGTCAGTGTTGATGTTTAGTGAAACAGACATGAAATAGGGCTACTATTTCATTTAGAGTGATGGATGTTGATTTTACAGTTGTAAATACTTACACCATTTGAACAATGTACTTGTGTTTCAGCTGTTGGGGGTCACAGTTATTTCCACGTGACTTACACCCATCAGAGTGTCTGTACCTTGAAGGGGTCATCAGTGGACATATCCTGCTCTTATACATTTCCCAGTGGTCATACAGTCTCTGAAACAAAATGGTACACAAAAGGAAAACTTGATGAGGCGCCTCAAATCCTGAACCCGGGGTATGAAGGTCGTGTGGAGTACCTTGGAAATATGCAGAGTGACTCCACCCTGAGAATCACAGACCTGAGAGAGGAGGATTCAGCTGAGTATAAGTTTAGATTCAGAACAGATCAGACAAACTGGGAGCCCACCTTCCCTGGAACAACTCTGACTGTCACAGGTAACACTGCATGTCACATCCTATCAATACTGCAAACGATTACTTAGTGATGTACTCAGTGTTTTAATACCCTTTCATTTAGTTCTGCAGGTGAAGGTGACTCCTGTCACTGTGTCAGAGGGACAGAATGTGACACTGACCTGTAGCACCACCTGTACTCTGACTGACAACCCCAACCCCACCTACATCTGGTACAAGAATGGACATGTAACCAACCAATCTAACAGTCTGTTCCTAAACCCAGTCAGCAGTGAGGATGCAGGCAGATACTCCTGTGCTGTAGAAGGCCATGAGGATTTCCACTCTGCTGAAGAGACTCTCACTGTCAGATGTGAGTATGTGTGATACATCTCCAGTTGTATTCTTTTAGTAACATCTTCTCTCATCTATTCTATCTATTATTTCAATCTATGTCCAAGTTCCATGAATGTACTCATCTCATTACTGTAGTGAAATACAAGTACTTCACAAACACTGTATTGTTACATTATTGTCTAAGTTACACATATTTATATTAATATTTCATTTATTTCAATCACTAGTCCGTTCCATGATGCTCCTCATGTAAAGCTCTATGTATGAACAATGTGTTACATATTGTCCACCAGATGGCCCAAAGAACACCTCAGTGTCAGTCAGTCCCTCTGGTGAAATAGTGGAGGGCAGTTCAGTGACTCTGACCTGCAGCAGTGATGCCAACCCACCTGTGGACAAATACACCTGGTACAGAAAGAACGTAACCTCACAAAAGCATCGGACAGAGTTACAGCATCACTAACATCATCTCTGAGGACAGTGGAGAATATTACTGTGAGGCCCAGAATAGAAAAGGATCTATGAACTCTACAGTTCTGATGATTGTTGTAGCAGGTAAAGTTACATTTTCAATACAATATGTTTTTATACATGTTTCAAGCTAATCTGAATCATTATACTTGGGTTTATTGCACCTGTTTATAACTAAACATTGGATATACAAGTTTGCATTAATGTGCTATATTTAAGTTTATTATATCATAACATGTACTCATATCATCCATATTTTATTGTAGGGAAACAAACCTCAGTTGTGACTGCAGCTGTAGGAATCATAGTGGTTGTTCTGGTTCTCATCCTCTGTTTTTCTGGCTTCATGTGGTTCAGGTGAGTGAAGTGAAAATGCTTTTTTGTTTTATTATTTAACTTTAGTAACATTGATTATTCATTATTCATGTGCAAAACAGGAAACAAGCCTCCAAATCCACCTCAACACAAGAGACACAGCAGATGATGGACAGGTGAGTCTGTTGGAATCAGAAGATGACTGTGTATGCTTTGTGGAACATTTTCTTCCTCATTTTGCTGTCCTCTCTTTCTCCATCAGGGAGAACTCTAGTCCAGTGTATGACAATGTCTCAAGCATGGCCATGACCCCTACTGCAGCACAGACAGCGGACACAGACAACCAGGATTATGTTCACTATTTCAAGGCGTCCACTTCTCTGGCTCCAAAAACCAGGAAGTGCCTCTATACTCCACCGTCCAGCTGCCTCAGCCCCAGATTCAGGAGGATGTCCAGTATACTGATGTGAAATTCAGCTGTCCCAGTGCTGCCACCCGGTGAACGTATTCTGCCATTACAACAACAGAGTCAATACTAGAACATTGAACACACAGACAGCATCAGGGTCATTCATATGCTGCTGCTTATTGGAAGAGTAGACAATGTAATCAATAAGCAAAACGGTTGACTCCCTAGTGACAACTCATTGTTCCCTGAAAAGTCCCTCCATCAATAGGGGAAGCACAGGAGGATGGTGGCACCTTCATTGGGGAGGATGGGCTTGTGGTAATGCCTGGAGCGGAAAAGGTGGAATGGTATAAAATACATCAAACACATGTTTTCATTCCATTTGCRCYGTTCTGCCCATTATTATGACCCGTTCTCCCCTCAGCAACCTCCTGTGATCTAAAGAGTTGTAGGACCATCCTTCAGGCCAAAGTGCATTTCCTTGAACTCATAATATGGTKTAACAAKGGACATTTTGAAAAGTTGCACTCAGRGWTKGGGTCAATTCCATTTCAATTTAGGAAAATTCCAATTGTTCCTCATTGAAAAGYATTGARAAAAKATGGAATTTCAGTTTAGCTCCTGAATTGAAATGGTATTGACCCCTAGCCTGGTTGCAGTTTCAAGAAGACCTTGTATATCTGGACCTGTATTTAAAAAATAAGTGACATAATGATATTAACAATACAATAATAAATGCCATTTAGCAGATGCTTTTATCCTGGGGACAGGGGGAGTAGGCGGGAGGGGGGGACTACCTTTGTTTCCTTTCACCCAGTGTTTCTTAAGTGATTGGTTTGGGCCAATTTCTAGTCATTTCTTTAGACTTAAGTATAGCAAAAACAATTCTGCACAAGACTATACAGCTACACTGTTACTCGAGGTATGGCATTAACTTGGCATTGAGATTGAGACTGTAAAGCATGATACTATAACGCTTTTTAATTCACTTATCTAAATGTGTTTCTTACTTCTTGTCAAATGTGATGAGTGGCGTGTGTTTGTTTATCCATGAGCAAATGTTAATAAACGCTTTCATCTTCTTCCATTGGTTCTCACGCTCTTCCATTTTGTCAAACAGTGAATGTGGCCTCCAATAATGCACTGATATTTTAACAAAGTAAAACGATGACAGAGGTAATGCCTATAGGGTTTATTTTAAAATAAGTTAAATAAAGAAGAAATAGCAGTTTGTTGATTTGAGAGTACATGATGTAACATAAACATAAATCAGCATTRTGCAAATGAGAATGCTTTCCAATTCTAACATAATGTCACTGATCCTTTTCAATAGACATGCAATGATCTTCCTGTACGGTGTACATTTTAGGACATCCCTATGACAAAGTCTACTATATAATTTCATGGATCTTCTTCCAACCGTTTCACTCTAAAATCAGGGGTTTTGTGTTTCCGTGACACACACTGTAATGTTAAGTTTTTCAGTCCCTCCAGGATTCCGCGAATGCATAATTCAATACAAAAATCAACCAATCAGAGCATATATGCGAGAGCTTGCAATGTTGACCAATCCCCGCACTTTTAGCGCATAAAAGGGTCCAATCGAAAGCGGGTTTGTAGTTTTGAACAATTACTGCACTGTTACCGTGGAAAATGGCCAATCCAACCACACGTCAACAAAATTCCCCCCCCCCCATGGCCTGTCAGCGTATTCATGTACGAAAATGGGTGATTGTTGATGGCTGACAGGCAGTACAATGAATAGAAATCAATCTCATTTGCCAACAAAAATAACGTGCGAAACAATTTCCAAATGTTTTTGGAAACAAGAGAAAGTCGACAATAAACAGTGCCTTCGTATCAGCAAAGCATATGAGAATGTCAGAACAGTTCCCACCAGCGGCAGATCCCCATAACTGAAGTGGTAGCAGGGAAGACAGTGGCAAGCGCTGAAAGAATCAAGGTGAGTGGCGTTTTACTCAACTTTTACTCCGCTAACCTTGGCTTTAGTAGGGTGGTCGACACTCTGCTCTCCCCAGTCTAACCTTGGCTTTAGTAGGTGGTCGGCACTCTCTCTCCCCAGTCTAACCTTGGCTTAGTGGGTGGTCGCCCTCGCTCTCCCAGTCTAACCTTCTTTAGTAGGGTGGTCGGCACCTCTGCTCTCCCCAGTCTAACCTTGGCTTTAGTAGGGTGGTCGCACTCTGCTCTCCCCCGTCTAACCTTGGCTTTAGTAGGGTGGTCGACACTCTGCTCTCCCCAGTCTAACCTTGGCTTTAGTAGGGTGGTCGACACTCTGCTCTCCCGATCTAACCTTGGCTTTAGTGGGGGGTCGGCACTCTGCTCTCCCCAGTCTAACCTGGCTTTAGTAGGGTGGTCGGCACTCTGTCTCCCCAGTCTAACCTTGGCTTAGTGGGGGGGTCGGATCCTCTGCTCTCCCCAGTCTAACCTTGGCTTTAGTAGGGTGGTCGCGCATCTGCTCTCCCCAGTCTAACCTTGGCTTAGTAGGGTGGTCGGCATCTGCTCTCCCCAGTCTAACCTTGGCTTTAGTATGGTTCGGCATTCTGCTCTCCCCAGTCTAACCTTGGCTTTAGTATGGTGTCGCATTCTGCTCTCCCCAGTCTAACCTTGGCTTTAGTGGGGTGGTGCGCATTCTGCTCTCCCCAGTCTAACCTTGGCTTTAGTAGGTGGTCAGGCACTCTGCTCTCCCAGTCTAACCTTGGCTTTAGTAGGGTGGTCGGCATTCTGCTCTCCCCAGTCTGTCTATGGAGAGCGCTGCTCAAAGCACGGAGTGCAATTTGTCAGCTTTGCCGTTTTAAACTCTGTAAAACTTAATACGGATCACGAAAGCACAATCTTTCTGGATTTTTTAAAATGGTAATACTGTTTTAAAAGTACATATAAAAACAATATACTATTTTTACGTTCTGTTTTTTTTAAATCTCCCTTTCAGAAGAAAAAAAATATCACAATCAAGTATTTTGTAGACATTTGCGCGAAAGAATATCGATCCTCAAATGGAAACGATTGAACAGCTTTTAATCTATTTGTTGTTGTTTTTTTAGAGAGCGAGTGGGAATGGGAGGTGCATCTCGTGTTGATAGCAAGCATCAAAGCCTGATGGAGAGGTGTGTGTGTGTGAGTGAATGTGTGATGGATTATGACAGATCTGTTTGTTCAGGAAAATAACAAAATAGAGCACTTCAGATGTTAAACTGTTTTTGTATTATGTATTCTGCTTAAAATCGTCCTAAAACTGAGCACATATGACTTTATATGAAATAACGTAAAAAAAACATTGCAAAATGTATCGCAGATAATCAGAAAAGCTGCCGCAAAATCAAGCATTTTTGGCGCAGAAATCACCAATTAGCGCGAAATCCTGGAGGGACTGGTTATTGTGGATTTTATATTGTAAATGTATAATATTAGATTAATGATCTAACAATGTATTGTATGATGTATTGTTTTATTTATGATGTAGGGTGTTGTGATGTAACTGCTTTAACACTGTTTGGACCCCAGGAAGAGTAGCAGCTAATGGGATCCTAATAAACACTAAAATACTAAATATGAAGAAAAGCACAAACAGAAAATTACATGAAAAAAACAAAACTTCTATCATCAATTAAGCTGACTTAGAATGTAGAAGTCACCAGTCCTGTCTCCCTTCTCGTAAATGTATGCAATGTTACACATCAGGCCATAATGAGTTAGAAACAGGTTCCCATGATTTAATTCAGTCACTAGAGGACAGAAAAAACGCACGACTTGTAAAAAACTCACCTGCATCAGGACACCCGGAAAACGGTTTGAATATCCAATCTGCACAGATTCACTGATGACCCTTCCAGGCCCATTCCACTCCTCTATTGCCCACACAGGGGTCCACAAGAACCTGCAGAGACAGACACCTGCTCATGAAATAGTTTGTACTCAGCTAGCATGGAACTCAATGTGAAGTTGAGTGTAGCTAAAATTATGTTCGGGAGGAAAGATTTCACTTCAACTTTCCCCTCTACCTGTAAATTTATAAAAATATATGCAAAATTCTTTACAATCTTGTGAATTGCTTGATAGACTTGCATTTCAACTGGATATGTTCAATGTGTTACCTGCTAGTATTTAGCAGCGTACAAGGTCCAATCGTATTCATACATATATTGATGTGGACAATGGCTCCCTCTGATAGCTGGGGTTCTAGCCATACAAACAGCTGCTCCTTCTGGGGATGTGACAGCATCTGGAACAAATAGGCCATTTAGGAAATCATTTGACACTTCAATTATTTTAGTTGCCGTGTTTTAAAACTATTTTATAAATGGGTTGAGCTTTTCAAATGAGTGGGTAACCTAAGGCTTACCACTTTGGAGGGGTTTGTGCCAATATGGCTGTCCTAGATGAAGTCATTTTAGAAAGGAGCCATGAAGAATCCCATGTGATTCTGTGGTCCTACAGACTTCGTTATCCCTACAAGAGCTGTCTGTAATGAATACTCAGGGAGAAAAAGGTGGAGATTCACACACAGAGCACAGCAGATGTTTATTAAGCCTTCTATTAGTCAGGCAATGGTCAAACACAGGTAGGCAGTCAAAAACAAACAATATCTCACAACCATACAAACAGAAACAATTGAACTGAAAAGGGAGCTGATGAGACCAGGTGAGAAAGAAACAGGTGAAATCAATGAACAAAAATGAAAGACCGGGCTAACGTTCCAGAACACAAAGAAACAGGGCTTGACGTTCCAGAACACAAAGAAACAGGGCTACGTTCCAGAACACAAAGGAAACAGGGCTACGTTCCAGAACACAAAGAAACAGGGCTACGTTCCAGAACACAAAGAAACAGGGCTACGTTCCAGAACACAAAGAAACAGGGCTACATTCAAGAAAACAAAGAAAAAAACAAGGTTGACTAAGAAAAGAAAAGCAGAACCTTACACTGTCAGTCGTGCCCCTGTCTGTCACAGCGGCTGGGTAGAGTGGAAACACTACAAGGCTGCTCGGTCCGGCCATCTTGAAGGTCTGTCCATTTGGACATGATGCTGTGCAGATTGTTGCTGTTCCTTCAGTCTTGCATTTTATTGTTCCAGCCCCAATACTCAGGTCAGTGTGACACACAGGAAAGTGTCTCTACCTTCCTTCAGAGCAGGTGATGTTGTTTGGGGGAAGGTTTGTAGCCATCTGGACATTTATTTTATCCTGCTGCTGGTCAGTGTTGTGCTAAGGCTTCTTGCAGTAACAATTAGACAGTTTCTCAGTCTGAAGTGGGCCACAGCCATTTTTGTTGCACAACATCCACTGTTCAGTGACGTGGTTTTTGAATGTTTCACTGACGACGTCTATGTTCTTTGTATCACCAGTGATCGGCAATTACTTCAACCATGGTGAGACGGCTTCCTTCTCAAGGGTGAACATGTAGCGTACAAAATAATCTAATCCATCAATGTATGCTGTATATTCCTCAATTTTTCCTTTAGAGCATCCAGTCGGTTCATCTTCTTGTTCCTGCAATAGCAGTGTATTCCAAACAATGTCCAGGATGTTAGCTTTATCACAGAACCTATCATCATGAGATCGTATTTGTAGAGGTTGGAATAGAAGGTTTTGCCCTGTTCAAACCCGGATCCAACCTCGGCTAAATAATGGCTTTGGGTTTTTGTTCCATTTTCAACTTTAAAGTGCAAGCCTGTTAGGTAGCTGAATTTCACTATGACATCAATGTACTTGACAAATTATACAGTCCAGTCAATATCATTCCGGAGACTGTCAAATTGTGCGCTTGTGTAGTTATGTAGGTCCTTGATACTGTAATAGATAGTACTCACATCTGGTACAGGCATAGTTGTGACTCTACTAGATAACAGGCCTGAAAGTTATTTAACAATCTCAATATCCTATATTCTATTCTCAGCGTGTCAACAAAATTCTTGATTACTTCCTCTATCAAAGAAGGAGACATTCAATTCTGATAGAATAAATTAAAAGCTTTGGATACATTGTGTTTTATAAATGTAATTTACAAATAATTCCGTAATGAGTTCGAAAATCTGTTTGATAACTTCTGTTCTGAAGAGAGAACTTTCTATACGAACCATATCAGAAGTTATGCAACATTCGGAGAACATGCTATAAATGTTTTTTAAAAACATTCAAATAACTTAAAATTTTTTAAACAAAGTGGCGGATCCTTTAAACTTCTTTGGGATAGGAGGCAGCATTTTCATTTTTGGATGAATTGGTGCCCAAATTGAACGGCCTCCTACTCTGTCCCAGATGATAATATATGCATATTATTATTACTATTGGATGGACAACACTCTGAAGTTTCCGTTTGAATTATGTATTTGAGTGTAACAGAACTCATATGGCAGGCACACTTCCAAACAGGAAGTGAAAATTCTGAAAAGGGTCGATGTGAAAGTCGCCTATTCAAATCCCTGTAATTTATGGATCTGTTTGCACTTCATACACCTTCCACTAGATGTCAGTAGAACGTGGAATGAAGCCTCTAGTGTGATGTGGGGCTGGATGGGAGCTATTTGAGTCACTGGTCTGGCAGATTGCCAGTTCCTGGCCACGCACGCTAGCCATGGGATTGGCATGTGTGCCATTAGTTATACAGACATAAAGAAATGCTCCGGTTGGGACGTTATTGGAATTATATGATAACAACATCCTGAAGATTGATTCTCTACAAAGTTTGACCAGTTTATTCGACTTGTAATATAACTTTTTGAAGTTTTCGTCCGACGTTTGCTTTCATTTGCGCCGGTGTTTGGACACGTGTACTACACATGCTAGCTAAAGTTGCTAATATGACATAAGTAATGGACATTATCGAACAAAAAAACGATTTATTGTGGAAATAGGATTCCTGGCATTGCATTCTGATGAAGATAATCAAAGGTAAGGGAATATTTATGATGTAATTTCGTATTTCTGTTGACTCCAACATGGCGGAGAAATGTTATTTATATTTGAGCGCCGTCTCAGATTATTGCATGGTGTGCTATTTACTAAAGTTTAAAAAAAATCTGACACAGTGGTTGCATTAAGAACCAGTGTATCTTTAATTATATGTGAAACATGTATCTTTCATCAAAGTTTATGATGAATATTTCTGTTAGATGACGTGGCTCTCTAAAATTTCTCCGGATATTTTGGAGCCATTTCTGAACATGGCGCCAATGTAAACCGAGATTTGTGGATATAAATATGCACATTATCGAACAAAACATACATGTATTGTGTAACATGATGTCCTATGAGTGTCATCTGATGAAGATTATCAAAGGTTAGTGATTAATTTTATATCTGAGCAGGCAAGAAGAGGAGATGCCTATTCTGCCCCCCAAAGAAGGAGTGTAAATCAAATAATATGTGCTGCACGTGTGAGAAATACATCTGCAAAGTCCATGCACACACACTTGCATACTGTCCTACATGTGTTAATTAGAGTTGATTTTTTATTTTGTTTTTATTTCACCTTTATTTAACCAGGTAGGCCAGTTGAGAACAAGTTCTCATTTATAACTGCGACCTGGCCAAGATAAAGCAATGCAGTGCGACATATACAACAACATAGAGTTACACTCAGCTGCAGTCTCAGGTGGATCAGGACAAGATTCAGCCCCCTGAACAGCTTTCACAAGCGCTGCAGAGGCTGCTGTGCAGGGGAGGCGCTCCCTTCTTTGAAAGTTGCGAGATTACAAGTGCCTTTCCCAGCTGCTCCAGGAACACTCTCCTCTTCTTCCGCTTATCAGGCATCAGGTAGGGTTGATCATGATCTTGTTTCACGAAGGCATTGTATGAGGACACATCAATGATGTTATGGAAGATGACCAGGGTCCAGTGGGCAGTCATCCTCCTGCAGCTGTAAGTTCCAATCACCTTGTCCAGGTTGTCCACACCTCCTGTGTTGTGGTTGTAGTCTAGGATGAAGGCTGGCTTCCTGTCCTCACGATCACTGATCTCAGCCATTTTGTGCAGTGTGCTCAGGAGGACCACATTCTTGTTCCTCTTTGGGATGTAAGAAAATAGAGAGGTGGTGGGGGTGGAGGCAAACTTTGATGAGAAGGCCTTTCTCCCCCTTGTTGTGAGGACTTCAGGGGGGAGCTCAGGCTTGTTCTTTCTAACTGTGCCAACCATGGTGATCTTCCTCTTCAGGAGCTGCTGGTTGAGTTCATAAGAGGTGAAGAAATTGTCACACGTGACATTGTACCCCCTCTGTCACATCAAGCACAACACACATCCCCTGGTTCTTCTCCGGGCCTCCACTGGTCGGCTTCCCTGGATAGACTTGCATCTTCCAAGCGTAGCTGGTTTGTGTGTCACAGGCCATCCATATCTTGATGCCATTCTTTGCTGGCTTGCTGAGCATTAACTGCCTTTTTTTGACAAAAGAGATTACTATCATTAAGTAGTATCAGTGTCACAGAAAACAATCACATAAATCAATGATATTACAGCAATAAATAATAAAATTAACAGCAAAAATCACTTACATAACAGATATGAAAATAAAAATGTACCTCTGAATGGAACCAGTTGCTCATCCACTGTTACTTCAGGCCCAGGGTTGTAAAGGTATGGCAGATGCTCCACCCACCTCTACCAGACCTCTCTTATGGCCGCCAGTTTGTCTCTCACACGTCTTGCAGGTCTTGACTCATGGTTATCAAATCGTAGCATTCTTGAGAACGTGTGAGAACGGAAAATCGCCCTTCCACTCTCTGCATTCCAGAGACTACATGTAGCCTCGCCTCGGGACCTATACACATCCCATTAAGATTAGCAGCCTCATGTAGGCACGCAGGTCAATCTCATCCATCCTTTTCAGTTGTCTCCATATTTATGGAAACCCACAAAAGTTGTCATCTCCAGGATGATTTTTTCGATGGCTGGTGTGATGAACATGTAGAATGTTGAGGCGACGTCCTGGGCAACTGCATGTCTTGTGGGCTCTGGTGTCATCCTTATGACATTTTGTGTTGACATCCTGCCCTGGTTGTCATATGGTGACAAGAACCATGCTATTTTTCTGTTCTTTGACAAAAATTGGGGATTTCATCTTCATCTGAAAATGATGCATTGTGCTCTGGGTTGTATTGTTTCCCATCTTCTTCTTCTAATACCTCATCTTCTTCTAAATCATTGTTCTCTTGTTCCTCCTGGACATCTGAAAAAATCTGATATACGACCTGCTGGGCACTGAAACATGCACTCATGGCTTAAACAAAGAGAGAAGTGGGGGGACTCAACTGCAGCACCTTTATAGTATCTGACTGCATTCCCCATTAGTAAACAATGCTTTCAAACAATGTTTATTTTGTCTGAAATTGTTTTTATTTTGTCTGTGAACTTGAGTCATGTGTGGGTTCATGAAGGGGAGATGCTGCACATGCACAAACAAGTTTTGTCTGAGTTCAATCAGTAGCCCACATATTCTTCTCAATTTCTCATTGTGAATGTGTGTGTGTGTGTGTTTTATTTTTTATTTAACCAGTTTAGAACCAGTTGAGAACCATTTCAGGCCAGTTGAGATGTCACGCCCTGACCATAGAGAGCCTTTTTTATTCTCTATTTTGGTTCGGTCGGGGTGTGACTAGGGGGGTTGTTCCTATCTAGGTTGTATAGTTCTATGTTGGCCTGGTATGGTTCCCAATCAGAGGCAGCTGTTTATCGTTGTCTCTGATTGGGGATCATATTTAGGCAGCCATTTCCCCACTGTGTTTTGTGGGATCTTGTTTCTGTGTAGCTGCCTGTGAGCACTGCTTGAGCGTCATGTATCTTTTATTCTTAGTTTTTTTGTTCGGTTCTCTGGTAATAAAAAGATGTCGAACCGATTCCACGCTGCGCTTTGGTCTGAGTATAATTACAACGACAATCGTGACAGAAGATCCCACCACAACAGGACCAAGCTGTGTGCCCAGGAGGAGAGAGTATTCTGGACGTGGGAGGAGATCTTGTAGGGGAAGGGATACTGGACTTGGGAGGAAATTATGGCAGGACAGGATCGCCTTCCTTGGTGGCAGATAAAAGGAGAGAAGGGAGGACAGAGACAACGCCGGGGTTCGCGGCCAAAAGGAAAGCCCAAAAGACAGCCCACATTTTTTTGGGAGGGGGAGCACACGGTCTGGAACCTCCTGCGACGGTCCGCAGTCCGGAACCTCCTACGACGGTCCGCAGTCCGGAACCTCCAACGACGGTCCACAGTCCGGAACCTCCTACGACGGTCCACAGTCCGGAACCTCCTACTACGGTCCACAGTCCGGAACCTCCTACGACGGTCCACAAGGCCGGAGCCCTCCTTTGCACCCGTGACCAGTCCAGGCACGGTGTCCAGTTCAGCTCCAAGGCCGGAGCCTTCCTCTGTGCCGGTGCCCAGTCCGGGCACGGCGTTATACCCGGCTCCATGGCCGGACCCATGGTCTGGGCGGGGGCAAAGACCCGCACCAGAGCCGCCACCGACACTAGTCCCCCCCTACCCTCCCCAGTTGGTATCAGGTTTTGCGGCCGGAGTCTGCACCTTTGGGGGGTACTGTCACGCCCTGACCATGAGAGCCTTTATTATTCTCTATTTTGGTTAGGTCGGGGTGTGACTAGGGGGGGGGGTGTTCCTATCTAGGTTTTTTTTCTATGTTGGCCTGGTATTGTTCCCAATCAGAGGCAGCTGTTTATCGTTGTCTCTGATTGGGGATCATATTTAGGAAGCCATTTCCCCACTGTGTTTTGTGGGATCTTATTTCTGTGTAGTTGCCTGTGAGCACTGCTTGAGCTTCACGTATAGTTTATTCTTTATTGTTTTTTGTTCGGTTCTCTGATAATAAAAAGATGTCGAACCGATTCCACGCTGCGCTTTGGTCTGAGTGCTACAAAAACAACAATACAGAGTTACATATAAACAAACGCAGAGTCAATAACACAATATATCAATCTATGTAGTGTCTGAAATTGTTTTTTTGTGTGTGTGTGGGTCTTTGTGGTGTGTTAATGATTTTATAACTGTCGGGTCAAAAATGACATTAAGACAATCTTTGTACCCTGGTGGTGTACAGCTTTCATGGAAATATGAACAAAGGCAATGTTTTTCTAATGTTGGGGTCACTCTAGGAAAAGTCAATTTCAAGTTGAAAAAACATAATTTAAGAAGTTTTCTCTGCTGTTAAACAGTGGCGGGTCATTTTTTACCCTAAAGACAACACAAGGGTTAAATAGACAGACGTAGACAGACATGCAACACGTCACACACATTACATACATAGTACAATAGACTTACAGACAGACAGTATTCACATAGACAACCATATAAGCTTCAGGCTGTGACCATAATACTTGATTGGTTTAATTACGTTATTGTCATTTACCCTGTATTCAGACCTGCAGGTGAAGGTGACTCCTGCCACAGAGGCAGGGAAGGTGACACTGACCTGTATCACCACCTGTACTCTGACTGACAACCCCACCTACATCTGGTACAAGAGCGGTACCATAGTAAAGGAGGACACTTCCAGACTGTACTCAGACTACTTTAGTGATGCAGACAGTTACTCCTGTGCTGTAAAAGGCCATGAGGATCTCCTCTCTCCTGCAGTGTGTGAGTCTGGACTTTTTAATTAAGATGTTATATAAATATAGTTTAGTTCAGGTTGTGAGACTAATGTCAATGAATCACTAAATACTGATCATTATTTAATAATGATGGTTTTCACTACTGTAAACTATTTAACTAGTTGTCTTCTACTTTATAAACAACATCAGTGTATACTGGTAGATATTGTAATTAAAGATTTATAAAAGGTGTTCTATTGTCTTCTTGTATTTCAGGTCAGAAGTGTTGGAGTGTGACTTACACCCATCAGAGGATCTGTGCCTTAAAGTGGTCAACAGTGGACATATCCTGCTCTTATACATATCCCAGTTATCATGAGATCAAACAAGCTTTCTGGTTTACTAAATGGTCTGGTATGGATGCTGAAGATCTGAGCTCAGTGCCAGGGTATGAGGGTCATATAGAGTACCTTGGGGATATGAAGAGTGACTGTACCCTGAGAATCACAGACCTGAGATTGAGTGACTCTGCTGTGTACAGGTTCAGATTCATAATATCTGGGGGAAGGTTTTCTGGCTCACCTGTCTCCCTGACTGTCACAGGTAATCTGTCACACATCTCACATCTATGACACATATCTAGATAGATGTAATGTGAGTGTTGTTTTGTATGTATGCTAATGCATTTGATGTGTGTGCTTCAGTGTATGCTGTGATTTTAACTATGCTTTTTTATGCTAATGAGAATGTTTTTTTGTAATGACCTTATTAAGGGCAGTTATACAGACATTGTAGTGGTATGTCAGTGAAATAACAAGTGTAGTATTTCACATAAGAGGACATATATAGGAGGAGAATAATCATTTGTTTCATTTTACTCTAGATGTTGTGTTGGTGATGGATCCTACATCTGTGTCAGAGAGGGAGAATGTCACACTGACATGTAGAACCAAATGTACACTGGACCCCATCACAGCCTACAGTTGGTATAAGAATGGACAGCCTATACCAAACAGCAACACCTCCTCTCCTGTCTATATCCTATTCTCAGTCAGCAGTGAGGACACAGGCAGATACTCCTGTGCTGTAGAAGGCCATGAGGATCTCCCCTCTGCTGAAGAGACTGTCACTGTCACATGTAAGTACATTGGGTTTAAATCTTTAGTTTGCTATATTAACATTGTAGTGGCAGATATTAGCTATAAATGTAAACACAAACATTGCTATAAATATATCCACTGTCTTTTATACCAGATGGCCCAAAGAACACCTCAGTGTCAGTCAGTCCCTCTGGTGAAATAGTGGAGGGCAGTTCAGTGACTCTGACCTGYAGCAGTGATGCCAACCCACCTGTGGACAAATACACCTGGTACAAGAAGAACGTAACCTCACCAAAAGCATCAGGACAGAGTTACAGCATCACTAACATCATCTCTGAGGACAGAGGAGAATATTACTGTGAGGCCCAGAATGGAAGAGGATCTATGAACTCTACAGCTCAGATGATCATTGTAGCAGGTAAAGTTCCATCTTCAAAACAAAATTATTTTCAATAAGAAATGATGTTTCAAGCTAATCTTCTCATAGTCTGCCTTATTACACTTTGGTTTATAACTATACATAGGCTTCTATAAACAAGTATTGCATCAAGCATAACTATACATAGGCTTCTATATACAAGTATTGCATCAAGCATTTCATATTGCTGTATATTAATGTTCAGTTTATAACAACGTACTAATATCATCTATATTATCTTTTAGGGAAACAAATCTCAGTTATGACTGTAGCTGTAAGAATCATAGTGGTTGTTCTGGGTGTCATACTGGCTTCATGTCTCTCTGGCTTCATGTGGTTCAGGTGAGTGAAAATGCTTATTTTAAAGATTATTTCACTTTATTTTCTTCATTACTGTATTAATATATTAATTAACTAATGTGCAAAACAGGAAGAAAGTCTCCAAATCCATCTCTGACACAAGACACACAGCAGACAACGGACAGGTGAGTCTGTTCAAACAGATGTAAGATCATGTTTATTGCTTTGTGGGACATTTCCACTCCTCATGCTGTCTGTCCCCAGGTCTATTTATGTTGTCCTCTCTTCCCATCAGGGAGACTCTCGTCCAGTGTATGACAACATCTCAGGCATGGCCATGACCTCTACTGCAGCACAGACAGTGGCCACCGTCGACATTCACTACGCCAACATCCACGTCTCTCTCACTCCAAAAACAAGGAAGTGCCTCTGTACTCCACCGTCCAACTGCCTCAACACCAGAAACAGGAGGTCCAGTACGCTGCTGTGAAATTCAACCTCTCCAGTGCCACCTGGTGAGCATAACAACAGATTTTTACTTTGTCAGCTCAGGGATTCGATCCAGCAACCTTTTGGTTACCAGCTCAACACTCTAACCACTAGGCTACCTGCCAGCCCGTAGAACATTGTGAACACACAGACAGCAGCAAGTTCATTCATATGCTGCTGATTATTGGAGGAGTAGACAAAGTCATTAAAATAAGCATAACAGTTGACCCCTAGTGACCCCTCATTGGTCCCTGAAAACTCCCTCCATCACTATCTGAAGGGTTGAAGGAGAATGCTTCTTGTCAAATGACATTTCATTGAACTCATACTATGGTGTAACAGTGGACATTTTGAAAAGTCACCGTTTTAATGTCTAAAAGGTTCCAGGGGTATTCTTCAGGCCAAATGACATTTCCTGAAGCTACAAACCCAATAATGGACATTGCAAGACAATTACTATGACATATCTATAATGGAGTGATGTGATGTTGGTTTTAAGGAATTGTTCTGGTTGCATTCCAAATGGCACCCTATTCTCTATTTAGTTCACAACTGGTCAAAAGTAGTCCACTATAAGGGAGTAGGGTGCTATTTGGGACTCACTTTCAGTTTAATGGATGTTTCTTTCTCCAGGCCCGTAATGGAACAAGCAGTTGAGGAGGACCCCTGTGTTCTCTGTAGCACAGTCAATAAAAGCAGAACCAAGAAGACCTGAACACAACAAACCCAGAACCAAGAAGAACTGAACACAACAATCCCAGAACCAAGAAGACCTGAACACAACAAACCCAGAACCAAGAAGAACTGAACACAACAAACCCAGAACCAAGAAGACCTGAACACAGTGAAAACTTAATGAAAAAGGCAGGAGGGTACCTCGTACTTTGAGGTGAGTGAGGAATTGTTGATGGTGAGTAGGGGTTTGGGTATGTGTGAATACACCCCTGGTTGACGACCTCTCACTTTTATGTTTGAGGAAGTTGAGGGAATGGTAGAAGCACCCTCTGCTCCCCCTCCAGCCTCATTGGGGGTCTTGGGCCCCCCCTCATTCCACAGCAGCAGGGAGAACCCCGGGAGGTCGATAAGGCGGGTCACTTTACTCAGCACCAGTCTTCTCTGTGGAGAAGCTGAGTCACCAGAGACCTGAAGTGTTCCTACACTCTGAGAAAAAAGGGTTCCAAAAAGTTTTCGGCAGTCCCCACAGTAGAACCCTTTTTGGTTCCAGGTAGAACCCTGTTTGGTTCCAGGTAGAACTCTTTTGCATTTCATGTCAAACCCTCTGTGGAGAATATTCTACATGGAACTCAAAAGTGTTCGACCTGGAAGCAAAAAGGGGTCTACAATGGGTTCTCCTATGGCCACAGCCGCAGAACCGTTTTAGGTTCTAGATAGCACCTGTTTTTAGGTTCTAGATAACACCTCAGGTCTCTCGTGACTCAACTTCTCCACAAAGAAGTTTGGGTTCAAGATGATGAGCAGGTTGGCCCCCCAACCCACCACCACCCGAGAGGCCCCCCAACCCACTACCACCCCCTGCATCCTGGTTGATCACCATGTTACTGTACCCCTGGTGGAACACACACAGCTGATGAAGATCTAGGCAAATCTATAAACAACCGATATATCTTAACAATGACTCTCTACTTCTTTCTCTCACTCACACACACACACGCGCACACACACACACACAATGGTGTAGTGGTTAGCCAGATAGGAGAACTTGTACGTAGCCTATGTCAGGGTTCGCATGGATTTAGCTAACAAAGATGGAAACTCTAGCCAGCCAATGTTCACACCAATCCCATACTTAATTTCATGACATGAAGTGTGCACTTGCACACTTGGGAAAGGGTGGAGAATGGGGACCTCAGGCACCTTATTGCCAGTTTGATATTGAACCAAGTGGATGAGGATATGATTGGGACATATTAGTCTCCCTGGGCAGACGGGTTGCCTCCCACAATGTTTTAGCTGTTTCACAAGGTCTGGGATTTCCCAGACTAGTAGAAACATGTGAAGACTGGAGGCTGCAGTAATGTTGAGATGCCAGTAGGAGGAGCTCTAGTCTAGAACACTGGTACCTTCAGTTGCACATTGATGCAGCTGATGAGGGGTGATGGGAATGATGGGTCTTTTAAAAATGTAGGCCCACTCCTCAAAGAAAGAAATGCAACTATGCTGACTTTTGTCCATTTTCTATTTAGATACAGTAACATCGCTTTAGTGACATGCTGTTCACACATGTTAACACCCTGAATAGGCTACTTTTAAAATTTATCAACCACAGAACTCACACTTAGACTACGCCTGCTTCTACTAATACTTACAGTAGACTACTTCTTGTTTCCACGCAGTGACAGTACGTTGACTAACTGTACAAGACTTCTCCCCTTCACTTCACTCTGTAAGTACACTTGACAGTATCTTGAAATATAGTTTTTGGATATTTGTTTTTAGTCATTAGTCATATACTTGAGGGTAATGTATCATTTTACTTCGTGTTATGTTTTAGTTGTTACATCAGGGCCAGTATTCATAAAGTGTCTCAGTGTAGGAGTGTTGATCTACATAGTGATGAGATGATTAACCAGGATAAAAAAGACATGGAAATATATATTGAAATCCTTGCTCAGCGTAACACTGCAGTGTGTGTGTGTGCGTATGCATACAGGTGCGCACCCGTGTGTGTGTGTGACAGTGGTTTTAGCTGAGGGCCCTTTAGGACCAGACTGATAGAGAGTAAAAACTCCAAGGGCCTTATGGGCCTTCCCTACAAATGCTTTCTCTGTGTGTGTGTGTGTGTGTGTTCGTGTGTGTGTGTGTGTGTGTGTTCGTGTGTGTGTGTGTTCGTGTGTGTGTGTGTGTGTGTGCGTGTGTTCATGTGTGTGAGTCAGTTGCTGTTTTGCCTCACAGCTTGGGGATAGGAGCTATCATTGAACCTGGTGGTCAGTCTTTAGGCTGCTGTACAGCTTGACGGACCATAGAGGATGGAACATGTATTCTCCTATAATTGGTTGTTCTGAGAATAAAACAGCTTCACAACAATCAATGTAGAAATATGTGTTTACAGTACTACAGATCTGTTCAATACGTGGTTGTTGTTGTTGTTGATGATGATGATGAGGTCATTGTCCACCAGGAAGTAATTTTTGCATCATACAACATGTCAGCTTAAATAGACAGATGTAGACAGACATGCAACACGTCACACACATTGCAATAGACTTACAGTATTCACATAGACAACTGTCGTGACGTTGTATTAGTTAATGTGACGACTGTTGCTCATCGAATGATTAAAGGTTTCTAATTGCGTGATTAAATGAATCAAGCAATTATTAACTCATTAACCTGGGGCACCATGGGAAAATTTGTTTTATTGAGTTTCTATTTCCCAAATTAACTCAAAGAATATCAGAATATCGATTTTTCCACAGTCGCTAATTAATCAGTTTCCTCTACAGTCTCATTCTGAATCCGGGAATCTGCACGGACCCGGGTCCCACCAATGAGTTCATACCACACCAATCTTAGTTGATTATTTATTTACTAGAAAGCTAAAATGATGCAAAAATATACACATACACAAACACAGTCTAGGCTATTGATTAGAACTTAGTATAACGGGCCAACACACTATGGCGCGTGTTACCCAAAATGGGGATTTAAAAGAGAGAGAAAAAGAGAAAGTACATGAGATAAATATACATTTGGGTACATTTGTCAGCTATGCTTATTTTAACCCTAGCCTTGCCCCGAACTGCCGCTCTTATGGGTCAGAATATAATGATGTAGTTACGTGTTGGAGGTCTCAGATGTGAAGCTCCGCGTGGGTCGTTTAGGCTTCTCAATGACGCACTTGTCCGGCGCAACTCTCTGGTTGTCCTTACGATGTCAGTGTCCTTTTGGTTTAATGGTCTGTTTCCTCGCCCTTGCTCTGAAAGGGGTCTTCTGAGGACAGACAGCTCTGTAGCTCAGAGCTCACAGCGTAGGAATGAAACAGCGATTAGATACCACGATTCGATGGAGAGTGGAGGCTAGGTGGTCCGGCTTGAATTCCCCCACTTAGGCACAGCTATTCATCCGTAGCTTGGGTAGAAAAAAGATTTCTTTGTCTTCAACCTTGTGTTGCGTTTTGGGTTAGTTGACTATTCAGACCATGGCTGCAGCTCGGGTCACTTAGTCTGATATGTTACTTCTTAACTCACAGGTCTTATACCCTCGGGTCAGAAGTGGGCGTAACCGCCTTTAGGGCAATTCTCTGGGCGTACCAAGTTAAGAGGCAAGGTCGAGATTTTACTCAAATCCAATTTTAGACAAGTAACTTCACATTTCATCTTTACCAAAACATTCTCTTTGATTTGGACATTTTCCACACAAAGTACAATGTATAAACATCAAGCATATACTGGGAAAACTCTTAAAGTTACAATGTTTTCGTAATAACGTCATATATTAACCTTTAATAACAAAACAAAAATTACATAAATGTTCATATTCCATCTATCGTCATGACCACCACATGGTCATGGCCCACCACAACATCTTCAGACCCCTAGATCTCTCCTCCTCTGTTGGAGGTGAGAGATAATCTGTAGGGTTGTGGTCTCCTGTAACATGACCTGATCAGGACAGTCATGACACAGTCAATACAGCACAATAAAATACAACACAATATGAGCCTGGTTGTAACGGCTGTCTAATTCCTCCTCCTCGGATGAAGAGGAGGAGTAAGGGTCAGACCAAAACGCAGCGTTGAATGAAGACATAATGAATATTTATTAACGACAAGACGAACACGAAAAAACACTTGGAAAATACAAAACAACGTAGACAGACCTGAACTTGAGAACTTACATATACACGAAGAACGCACTAACAGGTACAGACTACACAAACGAACGAAAACACGAAACAGTCCCGTGTGGTGCATACAGACACAGACACAGGAACAATCACCCACCAACAAACAGTGAGAACAGCCTACCTTAATATGGTTCTCAATCAGAGGAAACGTCAAACACCTGCCCCTAATTGAGAACCATATCAGGCAACACATTTAACCCAACATAGAAACACATAACATGGAATGCCCACCCCAACTCACGCCCTGACCAACTAAACACATACAAAAACAAGGAAAACAGGTCAGGAACGTGACACTGGTTCATTTTCAGTAATGAGGCCCTGTACCCCATTTACAGTTTCTACTTCAATGTATCAGGTGGAGTTATTCACCAGCTATAGAGTGAGTTGTTGTTTATGTTTCTAAGACTGCAGGGTGGGAGATGCAACAATGGCCTTGAGAACAGCAGGAAGTGTGTTGGTGGTCTTTCTCTGGTCTGTGGCAGGTATGGTCTCATTCTTATCTTTTAGTTGCCCAGTTTGTCAAACTACAGACATTTCTAAAAGGATAACCATTTTTATGTTCTACTGACGACACATTTGGCGTCTCCACTTCACTTTAAACAGTTGGCTTTCTCATCTCACTGAGTGATGCTTATCTGTGGTTTCCATTCACACTCAACCAAAGAGTATCTATGTCTCAGCTCAGCAACTATGGAACAAAGTGTTAATGTGAGTCAAAAGACCTTGAACTTAATGTAACGTCCTTGTGATGTCTAACTCTGTTTCAGTGGTACTGAGTCAGAATGGCTGGAGTGTTACATACACCACTCAGAGAATCTGTGCCTTGAAGGGGTCATCAGTGGAGATATCCTGCTCTTACACATATCCCAGTGGTACAGTCACAACAACCTTCTGGTTCACTAAAAAGTATGCTGTGGAGAATTATGTGAGTCTGAGAGTTGACTCAGACTACAATGGTCGTGTGACGTACCGTAGTGATAAGACGAATGGACACACCCTGAGAATCACAGACCTGAGAGAGAGGGACTCAGCTGAGTACCAGGTCAGATTTATAACAGATGAGCCAGGAGGGAGATATTCTGGCTATCCTGGAGTCACTCTGTCTGTTACAGGTACAGTGATATTATATATAGTATTGATCTGTTTAATCACTCTGTCTGTTACAGGTACAGTGATATTATATATAGTGTTGATCTGTTTAATCACTGTCTGTTACAGGTACAGTGATATTATATATAGTGTTGATCTGTTTAATAACTCTGTCTGTTACAGGTACAGTGATATTATATATAGTATAGATCTGTTTAATTGGTTCTGGAAAATTGTCTTGATTTGTACAGAAATAATATAAAAATGAATGTATGGTATAATAGGAATGTCTGAATTAATGATTTGAGAATGTCCACTCCTGCCTCATTTGAACTAGACAACAGGTCATTGAGGGTTTTAATGTTGTTATCTACTCCAGACCTGCAGGTGAAGGTGACCACTACATGGTGGTCAACGACACTGACCTGTAGCACCACCTGTACTCTGACTGGTAACCCCACCTACATCTGGTACAGGAACAGTAAGATTGTACAAGAGGACTCCTCCCCCTCATACTCAGTCTACTTTAATACTGAAGACAGCTTCTACTGTGCTGTAAAAGGCATCAATACTCCTGCAGTGTGTGAGTGTGACTAATACACTTTTAAATTCTGTCAAAATCATCCAATAGATCATTGGTCAGTGTTGATGTGCAGTGAAACAGACATGAAATAGGGCTACTATTTCATTTAGATTAATGGTTGTTGATTTTACAGTTCTAAATACTTACACCATTTGAAAAATGTACTTGTGTTTCAGCTGTTGAGGGTCACAGTTATTTCCACGTGACTTACACCCATCAGAGTGTCTGTACCTTGAAGGGGTCATCAGTGGACATATCCTGCTCTTATACATTTCCCAGTGGTCATACAGTCTCTGAAACAAAATGGTACACAAAAGGAAAACTTGATGAGGCGCCTCAAATCCTGAACCCGGGGTATGAAGGTCGTGTGGAGTACCTTGGAAATATGCAGAGTGACTCCACCCTGAGAATCACAGACCTGAGAGAGGAGGATTCAGCTGAGTATAAGTTTAGATTCAGAACAGATCAGACAAMCTGGGAGCCCACCTYCCCTGGAACAACTCTGACTGTCACAGGTAACACTGCATGTCACATCCTATCAATACTGCAAACGATTACTTARTGATRTACTCAGTGTTTTAATMCYCTTTCATTTAGKTCTGCAGGTGAAGGKGACTCCTGYCACTGTGTCAGAGGGACAGAAKGTGACACTGACCTGTAGCACCACCTGTACTCTGACTGACAACCCCAACCCCACCTACATCTGGTACAAGAATGGACATGTAACCAACCAATCTAACAGTCTGTTCCTAAACCCAGTCAGCAGTGAGGATGCAGGCAGATACTCCTGTGCTGTAGAAGGCCATGAGGATCTCCCCTCTGCTGAAGAGTCTCTCACTGTCACATGTGAGTCTGTGTGATACATCTCCAGTTGTATCCTTTTAGTAACATCTTCTCTCATCTATTCTATCTGTTATTTCAATCTATGTCCAAGTTCCATGAATGTACTAATCTCACTACTGTAGTGACTACAAGTACTTCACAAACACTGTATTGTTACATTATTGTCTAAGTTACACATATTTATATAAATATTTCATTTATTTTAATTATACGTCCAAGTTCAATGATGCTCCTCATGTAAAGCTCTATGTATGAACAATGTGTTACATATTGTCCACCAGATGGCCCAAAGAACACCTCAGTGTCAGTCAGTCCCTCTGGTGAAATAGTGGAGGGCAGTTCAGTGACTCTGACCTGCAGCAGTGATGCCAACCCACCTGTGGACAAATACACCTGGTACAAGAAGAAGGCCATTTACCTCACTATCATCAACATATGTATTACAGGGAAACAAACCTCACAAGTCCTTGACTGCTCTCAGCTTCTGTAGTGAAGTCATTCACGTGTGGCTGTTCTGGTTCCTCATCCCTACTGTTCTCCTCTGGCCACTAATGCTTCGGTTCAGGCTAAGTTTCAGGGATAAAATCTGCAATTTCTTTGGTTTGTAGCATATTTTAAATGTAGCACTCTGATTAATTATTAGCTTTACATTAAATCATTGTTTTACAAAACAGGAAAAGCTCCAAATCCACCTCCAACACAAGAGACACAGCAGATGATGGCACGGTGAGTTGTTGAATCAAAGATGCTTGATGCACTGTGTGTATCTTTGTGGAACATTTTCCATCCTCATAGTTGTCTGTCTCTCTTCTCTCATCAGGGAGACTTCGACCTGTATTCCGATGTGTATGACAACAATCTCCGGCAAAGGCATGACACTGCGACCGTCG
>NW_019944474.1:16057-24922 GCF_002910315.2 Salvelinus sp. IW2-2015 | reverse complement strand
TGGAGGCCACTATCAAGAGTATCTCCCAATCAGAACACAGGACACAAACATGTCTTCAACCATATCAAGTCATCTGAGACTGGAGGCATACTACTGTGAGGCCCGGAAATGTCACGCAAAATGACGCTGGAGAGACGAAGCAGGTACGAAGGGTAACATTAATAAATGACGACATATAACGAACAAGCACAGCGTCAGCAAACAAAAAACTTAGACAAGAAACAACTCAATGCCCAGCAGCAGGGAACAGAGCAAGGGAACAGACAAATATAGGGGAGGAGAATTAACTATGTAATAAGTGAGTCCCAGGTGAAGTCCATTAACCTGATGCGATGACGAAGAAGCAGATGTGGGTGATGGATGGCTGCAGGAGCGTGTATGCAGGTAATCTGGCCGCCTCAAGCGCCAGGGGAAGGGAAGAGCGGGAGCAAACATGACAGTATCCCTCCCTCTTGGGAGCCACCCGGCGTCCCACCTGGGCAAACGGCCGAGACATGGGCGCAGGGCAAGCCATGTTGGGGGCGTGAAAGCCCGACCAGCGGCTAAGACTGCTGGGAAGCCTGGCGAGCCGGCTCAGCATAGGAGCCTTCCGCGCGTATGCGACCGGGCTGAAGGCAAAACGCTGTTCGATTCCCGCTGAGGGGGAGCCCGTGGATTCCGATGGAGTGTGACGTGGGATGGGAAACCGTCCGCCGAGCCAGGAAAACCTCCTCGAGAGCCAGCCAGGCGTGAAAGCTGAAAGGTAGCTTAGGCACCACCGGGTTTCCGTCGCAGCGGAATCCACCAACGTCACCAACAAACACAGACCTACTGCAGCACAGACAGTGGCCACAGATGACCAGGATGACATTCACTACGCCAGCGTCCACTTCCAGGAAGTCCTTCTGTACTCGACCGTCCAACAGTCTCAAGCCCAGGAACAGGACGAGGATGTCCAGTACGCTGCTCTGAAATTCAACCTCCCCAGTGCTGCCTCCCGGTGAGCATATTCTGCACTAAGGTCATTCATATGCTGCTGCTTATTGTAGGAGATGTCATCAATAAGCAAAACAGTTGACCCCTAGTGACCACTAGTGATGTCATTTCCGTAAATTACCAACCCAACAATGGACACCTCAAGACAATTACTATGACATGTCTATATTGAGGGAATGATGTGATGATGGTTTTGAGGAACTGTTCTGTCTGTGTTCCAAATGGCACCCTATTCCCTATTTAGTTCACAACTTTTGATCTGATCCCCATAGACCTTGGTCAAAGGTAGTGCACTATAAAGGGTATACGGTGCCATCATTTGGGGTGCGCACTTTGTTTAATTTCTGTTTCTCTCTCTTCAGACCCGCAGCAGCAGACCCTGGTGCTGCTGAGGAGGACTTCTCTGTTTTCTACAGCACAGTTAACAAACCCAGAACCAAGAAGAACTGAGCATTACAAACCCAGAACCAAGAAGAACTGAGCATTACAAACCCAGAACCAAGAAGAACTGAGCATTACAAACCCAGACCCAAGAAGAACTGAACACAACAAACCCAGAACGAAGTGGACCTGAACACAACAAACCCAGAACAAAGTGGACCTGAACACAACAAACCCAGAACCAAGGAGAACTGAACACAACAAACCCAGAACAAAGTGGACCTGAACACAACAAACCCAGAACCAAGAAGAACTGAACACAACAAACCCAGAACCAAGTGGACCTGAACACAACAAACCCAGAACCAAGAAGACCTGAACACAACAAACCCAGAACCAAGAAGACCTGAACACAACAAACCCAGAACAAAGTGGACCTGAACACAACAAACCCAGAACCAAGAAGAACTGAACACAACAAACCCAGAANAGACACAGCAGATGATGGACAGGTGAGTCTGTTGGAATCAGAAGATGACTGTGATGACTGTGTTGTATTTGTGGAACATTTCCACTCCTCATGTTGTCTGTTCTCTTCTCATCAGGGAGACTCTAGTCCAGTGTATGACAACATCTCAGGCATGGCCATGACCCCTACTGCAGAACAGACAGTGGCCACAGATGACCGGGATGACATTCACTACGCCAGCGTCCACTTCCAGGAAGTCCTTCTGTACTCGACCGTCCAACAGTCTCAAGCCCAGGAACAGGACGAGGATGTCCAGTACTCTGCTCTGAAATTCAACCTCCCCAGTGCTGCCAACAGGTGAGCATATTCTGCATTAAGGTCATTCATATGCTGCTGCTTATTGTAGGAGATGTCATCAATAAGCAAAACAGTTGACCCCTAGTGACCACTAGTGATGTCATTTCCTTTAACTACCAATCCAACAATGGACATCTGAAGACAATTACCATGACATGACTATAATGAGGGAAAGATGTGATGATGGTTTTAAGGAACTGTTCTGTCTGTGTTCCAAATGGCACCCTATTCCCTATTTAGTTCACAACTTTTGATCTGAGCCCCATAGGCCTTGGTCAAAGGTAGTGCACTATAAAGGGTATACGGTGCCACCATTTGGGGTGCGCGCTTTGTTTAATTTCTGTTTCTCTCTCTTCAGACCCACAGCAGCAGACCCTGGTGCTGCTGAGGAGGACTCCTCTGTTCTCTACAGCACAGTCAACAAACCCAGAACCAAGAAGAACTGAACACAACAAACCAGAACCAAGAAGACCTGAACACAACAAACCCAGAACCAAGAAGAACTGAACACAACAAACCCAGAAACAAGAAGACAAGAACACAACAAGTTTGACAAAAACCTTGTATATCTGGACCTGTATATTTAAACTAAGTGACATAAGGCCTGTGGAGGTGTGGACTATTTTACATTTACATTTAAGTCATTTAGCAGACGCTCTTATCCAGAGCGACTTACAAATTGGAAAGTTCATACATATTCATCCTGGTCCCCCCGTGGGGAATGAACCCACAACCCTGGCGTTGCAAGCGCCATTCTCTACCAACTGAGCCACACGGGACCACTTTTGACCATTATAAACCTGGTGGTTCGAGCCCTGAATGCTGATTGGCTGAAAGGCGTTGAATATCAGACCGTATACCATGTGTATGACAGAAAATTACTATTTACTAGTCTAATTACGTTGGTCACCAGTTTATAGTAGCAATAAAGTATTTTTTGCTTCTGAAATGCTGTTTCAGCCAATCAGCATCGAGAAACCAAATTACCCAGTTTATAATAGTATGTAATAACATATGCCATCTTGCAGACACTTTTATCCAAATTCATTCACTCAGTCATTACAGTCATGTAATACATTTTTCATATGGGAAGTCCTAGCAGGAATGGAACCCATGCTCTCTGCTGTATAAACTGAGCCACACAGGACTACTCTATTCAACAAAACAATCACCAGACTTGTGAGACTATATATGAAGTCTAACAACAATAGATATTCTGTTTCTATTATTTGTATTACTTCAAATGGTCCTATTAGATGATACACATAGTATACGTTTGCTTGATTTCACATTCTTCAAATAAAGTGGTGATCCTAACATGAACTAAGACAGATCATTTTTACTAGGACAAATTGTCCGGAATTGTGAAAACTGAATTTAAATGTATTTGGCTAAGGTGTATGTAAACTTCCGACTTCATCAGTCGGTAGATAAATGTTCAATCCTCTACGGTCCGTCAAGCTGTACAGGAGCCTAAGACTGACCACCAGGTTCAATGATATCTCCTATCACACACACAATACACACCTATTATATATCATAGCGTCCGTATTCACAAAGTGTCTCGGGTAGGATCTAGGATTAGTTTTCCTTTTTAGATCTTAATTATATGGACCAGTGAGGACCTGATCCTAGATAAAGAACTCCAAGTCTGAGACCCTTGAGTACATGGCTTATGGCTAAAAACAAAAAACCACATTTCAAGATATCAAGAGTACTTACAGACTGAATGGGAGAGGTCTTGTACAGTGAGTCAACTGACTGGTAAGTGAGTGGGAACTGCTGGTAAGTGTCAGTTCTGTGGTTGATACATATTTAAAGTAGTCAGAACACAAGTAGATGATGCAGAACTGTCCTTTCCATCCTCTTTAAGTCATTAACATGCATGAGGACCAGAAGAGCAAGTCAGAAAAGGGGTGTTACTGGCATTTCAATAAAAAATGCACAACAGACTGCATATCTAGTTACCTTTCTTCACTTGAGTGGGCTTACATTTTTGAAACGGTCAGATTTTGATAATTTCCAACGTATTCATTGATACAATAGAGAATTATGTTATGTATCGGACCCCAGTAAGACAAGCTGTTTCCATTGGCGTCGGCTAATGGGGATCCTCTTAAATCAAAATCAAGTCAATGTGTTTACTATAGTCCTACTATTTGGAATGTTAATAAATATCTTAGAATGTTTTTACTATAGTCTACTATTTAGATGTTTATAATATCTTAGGATGTGTTTTACTATAGTCTACTATTTAGAATGTTTATAATATCTTAGAATGTGTTTACTATAGTCTACTTGTCACGTTCCTGACCTGTTTTTTCCTTTTTCTGTATTTATTTAGTTGGTCAGGGCGTGAGTTGGGGTGGGCTGTCTATGTGTGATTTTCTATGTTGGGGTTTTGTGTTCGTCTGGTATGATTCTCAATCAGAGGCAGCTGTCAATCGTTGTCCCTGATTTGAGAATCATACTAAGGCAGCCGGGGTTTCACGTGTGTTTTGTGGGTGTTTGTATCTCTGTGTCAGTGTTCGTGCCACACGGGACTGTTGTCGTTTTTGTCACGTTTGTAGTTGTTTTTGTATTGTATAGTGTTCAGTTTCGATTTATTAAATTATCATGAGCACTACCCACTCTGCGTGTTGGTCCGATCCATGCTCCTCCTCGTCTGAGGAGGAGAACGACTTCGACAGCCGTTACAGAAACACCACACACCAAAAAAGGATCAAGCAGAGATTGGGAACAGACAGCAGCAGAGACCGAGGACACAGGACTCGTGGACTTGGGAGGAGATCCTGGACGGCAAGGACCCTGGGCTCTAGCCAGGGAATATCGCCGTCCCAAGGCGGAGTTGGAGGCAGCGAAGGCAGAGAGCGCTGGTTATGAGGAGGCAAGCGGCGGCGACGCGGTTGGGAGCCCGAGAGTCAGACCCAAAAATGTATTGGGGGGAGGCACACGTGGAGTGTGGCAAAGCCGGGTAGGATACCTGAGCCGACTCCCCATGCTTACCGTGGAGTGAGAGGGCGTCGTACTGGTCAGACACCGTGTTATGCGGTAAAGCGGCACGGTGTCCTCAGTACGCGTGCTTAGCCCAGTGCGGGCTATTCCACCTCGCCGCACTGGTAGGGGCTAGGTTGGGCATCGAGCCGGGTGCCATGAAGCCGGGCCAACATATCTGGGCTCCAGTACGTCTACTCGGGCCGGCGCTACATGGCACCAGCCTTACAGATGGTGTCCCGGTTCGCCAGCATAGCCCAGTGCGGGCTATTCCACCTCGCCGCACTGGCAGGGCTACGGGGACCATTCAACCTGGTAAGGTTGGGGGAGCTCGGTGCTCAAGAGCGCGTGTCCTCCCTTCACGGTCCGGTATACCCGGTGCCACCTCCACGTACCAGTCCTCCGGTGGCAGCCCCCGCACCAGGGCTGTCTCTCCGGGTTCTCTCTCCAGCTGCTTCCACCTGTCCCAGCGCTGTCAGAGCCTTCCTCCTCTCCAGCACAGCCAGTGTCTGATGTCTGCCTGCCCAGCGTCTGAACTGCCTGCCTGCCTAGCGCTGTCTGAGCTGCCTGCCTGCCAGCGCTGTCTGAGCTGCCTGCCTGCCCAGCGCTGTCTGAGCTGCCTGCCTGCCAGCGCTGTCTGAGCTGCCTGCCTGCCCAGCGCTGTCTGAGCTGACTGCCCTGCCCAGCGCTGTCTGAGCTGCTGCCTGCCTGCCCATGCGCTGTCTGTCTGTCCCGAGCCTTCCGCCAGACAGGATCAGCCAGAGCTCCAGACCAGGACCAGCCAGAGCCGTCCAGCCAGGACCAGCCAGAGCCGTCCAGCCAGGACCAGCCAGAGCCGTCCAAACCAGGAGACCAGCCAGAGCCGTCCAGCCAGGACCAGCCAGAGCCAGCCAGCCAGGACCCGCCAGAGCCAGCCAGCCAGGACCCGCCCCAGTCCGGTGCTGCCCCTCTAGTCCCGGAGCTTTCCCTCAGTCCGGAGCTGCCCTCAGTCCGGAGCTGCTCCTTAACTGGAGCTGCTCCTTAATCCAATGGGTTTATATGGAGGGTGGTCATTGGGGGAGGCCAAGGAAGCGGGGTTTGACTATGGTGGGTGGGGACCACGACCAGCGCCAGAGCCGCCACCGTGGACGACGCCCACACCAGAACCCTCCCCTAGACTTTATGCTGGTGGCGCCCCGGAGTTCGCACCTTAAGGGGGGGGTTATGTCCCGTTCCTGACCTGTTTTTCCTTTTTCTTGTATTTATTTGTTGGTCAGGGCGTGAGTTGGGGTGGGCTGTCTATGTGTGATTTTCTTCATGTTGGGGTTTTGTGTTCGTCCTGGTATGATTCTCAATCAGAGCAGCTGTCAATCGTTGTCCCTGATTTGAGAATCATACTAAGGCAGCCGGGGTTTCACGTGTGTTTTGTAGGGTGTTTTATCTCGTGTCAGTGTTCGTGCCACACGGGACTGTTGTCGGTTTTGTCACGTTTGTTGTTTTGTATTTGTAAGTGTTCAGTTTCGATTTATTAAATTATCATGAGCACTACCCACTCTGCGTGTTGGTCCGATCCATGCTCCTCCTCGTCTGAGGAGGAGAACGACTTCGACAGCCGTTACACTACTATTTAGAATGTTTATAATATATTAGAATGTGTTTACTATAGTCTACTATTTAGAATGTTTATAATATCTTTAGAATGTGTTGCCTTGCCCCTCAGTTCTACATGGAACAGTCAAAGTTCTATATATTTATTATTATTTGTGTGTGTGTGTGTGCACGTGTGTGTACGTTCTAGGAGATGACTGATATCATGAGCTCTACGATAAGATGGGAACGTGTACGTATCCCCCTGTATGCAGAACAACGCCCCCAAAGAGCATGTCGACAACTTCTCCAGCTAACAACTAACCACAGATCTATGATTTAGATTTCTAATTCATTTCTTACACAGCTATTTAGTAAGGAATAGTCACGACAACTATCTCTCACAATTAAAAACGCCAAAGTAGTGCACAATATAGGGAATAGGGTGCCATTTGGGAGTTAGAGTATACCTTTAAACTTTTACTCTCTGTCTCACCTGTCAGAAAATGGACAATAACATGACGGAGTGGTCACCATGGAAGAGTTCCTGTGTGTGTGTGGATGCGTGCTTTGTGAGTTTGTGGATATTTCAGCATGATTCTATAAGATATCATTATGAATGACATGATTTGATGTCTAAATCCAATGTAAAGTAACTGTCCAGTTTTTCCAGATTTCTATGAAATATGACGTATCATTACTTACATATGATGAAAATAGTTTTCCTTCCAAAAATATCATTAAGTATGTTGGACTGGTGTAGGGGTACCCCAACAACAGAATATTGTGGGGTATACTGGTCATAAAAACATATTAATGTAGTACTGTAGACCGCTGACTTTGCTCGATCATCCTACCTCCTAAACCGCTGATCTTTGGCCAGCTCATCCTCAAGAGTATGACATCATATTTCTTAGGTGGGTTTTTTAAGTGTTCTTTCTCCAATTTATGCTTTGGCCACAAATATGAGTATAGGACAAGTCAACAACAATATTTGTGTATGAGTTAACAGAATATGAACTTTTAAAAGTGAGAATTTCACTGGACAGTTACTTTAAGAACCTGCTTCTGCTATTCTATTGTTTAAAACTTCTATGCAACTGCTTCTTACCCGTTGTGCTTTTTGTCCCTTCCTGCCTCCCGTCCAGGATGAGAACATCATGCAGTCCATGCATCTGTTCGACAACATAATTTAGTGACACTTCCTATGGGTGTGGCCTAACAGAAGGGACACCAATATTACCCCACTGCCCGCCCCCCTCACTCAGTGAGGCTGTCAGGGGGGTAAAAGGTACCTCTCCATGGGATCTCCACTCCCCCTGCACCCTAGCCCTCTCTGTCCCCAAAGAAGAGACACCTACCTGGGAAGGTCAGACAACAGTTAGGGGGTCAAGAGCCACGCCATGTTGGAGACCATAGCACTCATTCTATATGACATCACATTTCACTGAACAATGATGTATTCTATTTTCTAACTACTAGTTGGACAAAATGGTGGACTGTTATTCTTCTAAGGACAAAAGGCTTTAAAACAAGCTTTAATCTCAATGCCTGGTCTGAATTTGTTAACTGTGAGATGTATTATTATCGATCATCGAACATTCAAGAATGTTCCATCTCTCAGTGTTCTGGAATGGAATGCCCTCGCTGACTGAATTACCCTCCACACTCCAAACATCCATGTTATGTCATATTGTGTCTGTCTGTTTTGAAAATGACAATGTAATAGTTAATGTAACTGGTTGTGTGTCTAGGTGCTGACATTGCTCCTTCTGAAAGTGTCTGTGTATATTTTGTACAGACATGATGATGATGGTGATGATGAAGATGAAAACACTATTGCCATACAAACCAAAAGTACTGTAAATGTCTTATTTGAAGTTACTGTACAGCATATACTATGTAGTACAAGAGGCGTGATTTTGAAAGCTTTTCAAAATGTCACACCTCACAAGTAGTTTACAAACAGTAGTTTACAACACAGTAGTTTACAACACAGTAGTTTACAACAACAAAAAAACATTTGATAAAAGCAATAAGAAACGTTGCATCAAGCAGAACTCTTTCCTGGACGTTGATGCAAAAATGTGCCATAACTGTTATAAAAAAATTATATAATATAT
>NW_019944474.1:0-16032 GCF_002910315.2 Salvelinus sp. IW2-2015 | reverse complement strand
ACAGAAGGACACACATATTACCCCACTGCCCCGCCCCCTCACTCAGTGAGGCTGTCAGGAGGGTAAAAGGTACCTCTCCATGGGATCTCCACTTTACCCGCACCCTTAGCCCCTCTCTGTCCCCAAGAAAGACACCTACCTGGGAAGGTCAGACAACAGTTAGGGGGTCAAGAGCCACGCCATGTGGAGACCATAGCACTCATTCTATATGACATCACATTCTCACTGAACAATGATGTATTCTATTTTCTACATACTAGTTGGACAAAATGGTGACTTTATTCTTCTAAGACAAAAGGCTTTAAAACAAGCTTTAATCTCAATGCCTGGTCTGAATTTGTTAACTGTGAGATGTATTTATTATCATCATCGAACATTCCAGAATGTTCCATCTCTCCAGTGTTCTAGAATGGAATGCCCCGCTGACTGAATTACCCTCCACACTCCAAACATCCATGTTAGTCATACTGTGTCTGTCTGTTTTGAAAATGACAATGAATAAAAGTTAATGTATAAGTGTCTATGCTGGACATTGCTCCTTCTGAAGTGTCTGTGTATATTTTGTACAGACATGATGATGATGAAGATGAAAAAAAAACACTATGCCATACAAACCAAAGTACTGTAAATGTCTTATTTGAAGTTACTGTACACATATACTGTGTAGACAAGAGGCGTGATTTTGAAAGCTTTTCAAAATGTCACACCTCACACAGTACGTTTACAACACAGTAGTTACAACACAGTAGTTACAACACAACAAAAAAACATTTGATTAAAAGCAATAAGAAACGTTGCATCAAGCAAACTCTTTCCTGGACGTTGATGCAAAAAAGTGCCATAACTGTTATAAAAATAAAAAATATATAAAATCAAGCAACGTAACTATGTGTTCATCTAATAGGACCATTTGAAGTAATACAAATAATAGAAACAGAATATCTATTGTTGTTAGACTTCATATATAGTCTCACAAGTCTGGTGATTGTTTTTTGTTGAATAGAGTAGTCCTGTGTGGCTCAGTTTATACAGCAGGAGCATGGGTTCCATTCCTGCTAGGACTTCCCATATGAAAAATGTATTACATGACTGTAATGACTGAGTGAATGAATTTGGATAAAAGTGTCTGCAAAATGCAATTGGTTTCGCGATGCTGATGGCTGAAACAGCATTTCAGAAGCAAAAAATACTTTATTGCTACTATAAACTGGTGACACACGTAATTAGACCAGTAAATAGTATTTTCTGTCATACCCCTGTATACGGTTCTGATATTCCAATCCTTTAGCCAACAGCATTCAGGGCTCGAACCACCCTGGTTTATAATATTCAATATTCCACACCTCCAACAGGCCTTATGTCACTTAGTTAAATATACAGGTCCAGATATACAAGGTTTTTGTCAAACTTGTTGTGTTCTTGTTCTCGGTTTGTTGTGTCAGTCTTCTTGTTGTTCAGTTTCTTGGTTCAGTCTTCTGTTTCTGAATTGTTGTGTTCAGTCTTCTTGCTTCTGAATTGTTGTGTTCAGGTCTTACTTTGTTCTGAATTTGTTTGTTCAGGTCCACTTTTCTTGCTCTCGGTTTGTTGTGTTCAGTTCAGTTCTTGTCTCCGTTCTTGTGTTTCAGTCGTCTTCTAGGATTTTGGTCAGGTCCACTTTGCTCTGTTTTTTGGTTCAGGTCTTGTTCTCTGTGGTTCAGGTCTTCTGCTTCGGTTTGTTGTGTTCAGTGTCTTCTGGTTCTGGGTTGTTTGTGTTCAGGACCACTTGTTCTGGGTTTGTTTGTTTCAGTTTCTTCTGTTTCTTTGGGTTTGTTGTGTTCATGGTCCACTTTGTTCTGGGTTGTTGTTGTTCAGGTCCACTTTCGTTCTGGGTTTGTTGTGTTTCAGTCCTACTTTGTGTCGTTGCGGTCTTGTAATGTCGCAGTTCTGTCGTTGTATATTTCGGTTCCGGTTTGTAATGCTCATTCTTCTTGGTTCTGGTTTGTAATGGCTCGAGTCTTCGGTTCTGGGTTTGTTACTGTGCTGTAGAAACAGAGAGTCCTCCTCAGCAGCACCAGGGGTCTGCTGCTGGGGCTCTGAAGAGAGAGAAACAGAGAATTAAACAAAGCGCGCACCCCAAATGTGGCACCGTATACCCTTTATAGTGCACTACCTTTGACCAAGGCCTATGGGGTCAGATCAAAATTGTGAACTAAATAGGGAATAGGGTTGCCATTTGGAACACAGACAGAACAAGTTCCTTAAAACCATCATCACATCTCTTCCCTCAATATAGCATGTCATGTAATTTTCTTGAGGTCCATTGTTGGGTTGTAAGTTAGAAATGACATCACTAGTGGTCACTAGGGGTCACTGTTTTGCTTATTGATGACATCTCCTACAATAAGCAGCAGCATATGAATGACCTTATGCAGAATATGCTCACCTTGTGCAGACACTGGGAGTTGAATTTCAGAGCAGGTACTGGAATCCTCGTCCTGTTCCTGGGCTTGAGACTGTTGGACGGTCGAGTACAGAAAGGACTTCCTGGAAGTGGACGCTGGGTAGTGAATGTCATCCCGTCATCTGTGGCCACTGTCTGTCTGCAGTAGGGGTCATGCCTGAGATGTTGTCATACACTGGACTAGAGTCTCCCGATGGAAGAAAAGACAGACAACATGAGGAGTGGAAATGTTCCACATAAAGACATACACAGTCATCTTCTGATTCCAACAGACTCACCTGTCCATCCTGTCTTGCTTGCTCTTTGTTGGAGGGTTGGAGGCTTTTTCCTGTTTTGTAAACAAATTAATTATGAAAGCTAATAATTAATCACGAGTGCGACATTTAAATAATCTACAACCAAAAAATTGCATTTTAACCTCACCTGAACCACATGAGTCCAGAGAGACAGAGATGAGAACCAGAACAAACCACTTGTATTCCTACAGTGCAGTCATAAACTGAGTTGTTTCCTGTATACAATATGGAGATATGAGAATGCATCATCATAATAAACCTTGTATAAAGAAATGAATATCTATAACTGTACCCGCTTATAACTACATAGTAATACGTATTTACTTAAGGTGTAAAGACATTATAACCAAGTATATTATTAGATCTTGAAGTGAAAAACAAATGTAGTATTATTGAAATTTGATTGAGAGGACATGTAGACTTTCTGCTAAAAATGAATGTCTTACCGCTCAATCCACAGCAGCTGTAGCAGTTCATAGATCTTCTTTTCCATTCTGGGCTCACACGTAAGGTATTTCTCTCTGTCCTCAGAGGATGTGTAGGTAGGAGCTGTAGGAATGCCTGGTGCCGTTTTGGTGAGGTTACGTTCTCTCTGTACCAGGTGTATTTGTCCGACTAGGTGGTGCATCAACTGGCTGCATGGTTCACGAGTCCTTGAACGCCCTCACTATTATGCGCCAGAGGAGGCTCTTGCGTAAGACCTGACACGATGTGGTTCTTATCTTGGGCCGCGCGTGTTGAAGATGACAAGAAAACAATCAACTCGCACAACATTAAGACACCAAGACGATCACGTGTGTGATTCCCTGATTCAAAGAGAGGATTTGAGTACTTACACTGCGTACAAGAACACAGAGAAGTTTGAGAAGTCCTATTTCATTCTAGCCTCACAGTAATTATTCTCCTCTGTACTCAGAAGCTGATGTTAGTGATGCTGTTAACTCTGTCCTATGCTTTTTCGATAGGTTACAGTTTTCTCTGTACAGGGATATTTTCCACAGGTGGGTGGCATCACTGCATGCAGGTCAGAGTCACTGAACTGCCCTCCACTATTTCCACCAGAGGACGACTGACACTAGGTGTCTTTGGGCCATCTGGTAAAAGAGAATTGTCAGAGGGTTAGGACACATAGATATTACAATTCACAGTCAAACAAAATTCTCAATATGAAATTCTCAGAGAACTAAAACTATAACTTTACACAAAACATTAACAAGAAACACATTGTACATGCATGCTAATGAACCTTATTTCATTACTCTTGTTTGCAAACTTGGCATTTTTTATTTATTTCACCTTTATTTAACCAGGTAGGCTAGTTAGAAACAAGTTCTCATTTACAACTGCAACTGGCCAAGATAAAGCAAAGCAGTCGCACACAAACAACAACACGAGTTACCACATGGAATAAACAAACGTACAGTCATAACACAATAGAAAAAAAGAAGGCTATATACAGTGTGTGCCAAATGGTGTGTGGAGGTAAGGCAATAAATAGGCCATAGTAGCGAAGAATTACAATTTAGCGAGATTAACACTGGAGTGATAGAATGAGCAGATGATGATGAGCAGATGGTGTGAAGTATGATACTGGTGTGCAAAAGAGCAGAAAAGTAAATAAAAACAATATGGGGATGAGGTAGGTAATTAGGTGGGCTATTTACAGATGGACTTTGTACAGCTGCAGCGATCGGTTAGCTGTCAGATAGCTGATGTTTAAAGTTAGTGAGAGAAATGTGATTCAGTCAAACACTCATTCAAACACTGAGCTGTATTTTACTCACATTTCACATCCATGTGATTGACTCAGACCTCCTGTCTTAATTGTATTCCGGCCTCACAGTAGTACTCTCCAGTGTCAGATGACTTTATATTGAAGACATGTTGTGGTCCTGTGTTCTGATTGGAGATACTCTGATGAGTGGCCTCTCATTCTTCTTGTACCCAGTGTATGTCCACAGGTGGTTGGCATCACTGCTGCAGGTCAGAGTCACTGAACTGCCCTCCACTATTCACCAGAGGGACTGACTGACACTGAGGTGTTCTTTGGGCCCATCTGGTGGACAATATGTAACACATTGTCATACATAGAGCTTTACATGAGGAGCATCATTGGTATACTCGTCTTGTACTGAATACAAAATGTAAATTATATATAATGATTATCATGTTAGACTATAGCTAATGTAACAATACAGTGTTTGAATAGACATTTAGTTAACACAGTAATGAGATGAGTACATTCAGGAACTGTGAACATAGAATTGAATAACAGATGAGAATAGATGAGAGAGATGTTACTAAAAGAATACACTGGACTGTATTCACACATACTCACAAATCTGAACAGTGAGAGTCTCTTCAGGAGAGGAGATCCTATGCCCTTCTACAGCACAGGAGTATCTGCCTGCATCCTCACTGCTGACTGGGTTAGGAACAGACCTGTTGATGTTGGACATGTCTCATTCTTGTACCAGATTAGGTGTATGGGTCACCGTCAGTAAGGGTTGTGACAGGTCAGTGTCACCTTCTGTCCCTCGGACACAGTTGGCAGGAGTCACCTCACCTGAGAACCTAAATGAAAGAGGATTAAACACTGAGTATATCCTTAATAATCGTTTGCAGTATTGATAGGATTTGACGCTGCAGTTAACCTGGACAGTCAGAGTGGTTCCAGGGGAGGTGGGCCTCCAGGTGTCTGATCTGTGTTCTGAAATCTCAAACTTATACTCAGCTGAATCCTCCTCTCTCAGGGCTGTATTCTCAGGGTGGAGTACTCGCAATTATTTCCAAAGACTCCACCACGACCTCCAAACTCGGGTTCAGGATTTGAGGCGCCTCGTCAAGTTTTCCTTTTGTATACCATTTGTTTTCAGAGACTGTTACCACTGAAATGTATAAGAAGCAATATGCCACTGATGACCCCTTCAAGGTACAGACACTCTGATGCGGTGTAAGTCACGTGGAAATAACTGTGACCTCAACAGCTGAAACACAAGTACATTTTTCAAATGGGTAAGTATTAGAACTGTAAATCAACAACCATAATCTAAATGAAATAGTAGCTCATTTTCAAGTCTGTTTCACTGCACATAACACGACCAATATGTATTGGATGATTTTGACAGACTTTAAAAGTGTATTATCACACTCACACCACGCAGGAGATTGATGCTTTACAGCACAGTAGAATCTGCCTCAGTATTAAAAGTAGACTGAGTACGAGGGGAGGAGAACTCTTTTACAATCTACTTTCCTGTACCAGTGTAGTGGGCTGTCAGTCAGAACAGGTGGTCTACAGTCAGTGTCGTTGACCCACCATGTAGTGGTCACGCACTTCACCTGCATCTGGAGTAGGATCAACAACATTAAAAAACCTCAATCGAACTCGTTGTCTAGTTCAAAGAGCAGGATGGACAGTCTCAAATCATTAAACTCAGACATTCCTATTTTACCATTACATCATTTTTATATTTATTCTGTACAACATTCAAGACAATTTTCCAGAACCCAATTAAACAGATCATACACTATACATAATTCACTGCTACTGTAACAACCAGCAGTGATAAAACAGATCAATACTATATATAATGATCACTGTACCTGTAACAGACAGAGATTAAAACGAGATCAACACTATATTAACATCACTGACCTGCCTAACAGAGCAGTTAGATTAAACAGATCAACACTATATATATATACTGTACCTGTCAACAGACAGCGAGTGATTAAACAGATCAGTACTATATATAATATTCCACTGTACCTGCTAACAGACAGAGTGATAAACAGCATCAACACTATATATAATATCACTGTACCTGAAACGACAGGCAGTATTAAACCAGGTCAACACATACATAATAATCACGTACCTGTAACAGAACAGAAAGTGATTAAAAACCAGATCAACACTAATAATAATATCACTTACCGTAACAGACAGATGATTAAACAGAATCAAACTATATATAATATCTCTGTACCTGTAAACAGACCAGATGCATTAAACAGACAATACATAATAATATCACTGTACCTGTAAAACAGACAGAGTGATTTAAACAGATCAACACTATATATATATATCCACTGTACCTGTAACAGACAGAGTGATTAAACAGATCAATACTAAATAATATCACTATAACCTGTAACAGACAGAAGGATTAACGATGATCAACACTATATATAGATATAAACTGTACCTGTAAAAAACATACCAGAGTGATTAAACAGATCAATTACTATATAATAAATATCACTTACCCTGTAACAGACAAGAGTGATGAAACAGATCAAATACTATATATAATATCACTTCTACCCTGTAAACAACAGAAGTGATTTAAAACAGATTTAACACTATACATAATATCACTGTACCCTGTAACAAGACAGAGTAAGTGAATTAAACAAATCAAATACATAATAATATCACTGTACCCAGAGCAAACAACACCGAACCAAAGTGATTAAACACAAGGATCACACAATATAACAATATAAATACACTGTACCTGTAAACAACCAAGATGTGATTAAACAGAGATCTAAGCACGTAATATATAAATCAACAAAGTAACTAAAGACAGGAGTAATATTAAACACATCCAAATACTAATAATATCACACATCGCTACGGTAACAGACAGAAAGTGAGAACAAACCAGAGTCAAGACACGATATAGATTAATCCCTCATCAGAATACGTGTAACAAAAAACCCAGAAAACAATATATACCGACCAATCCGCACAAAAAACCAGACGGAAAAACGACCAGACGACAAAAAAACACTAAAAACCAATTGGACGGAAAGTAAAACGTGTATTAAAAAACAGAGATCACACAACATATAACCCAGTAATGATCACAATCAGAACAGAAAGGAGAAATAAACAATCAAATACAAAATAAAATCAATCAACCAGAACAAACCTAGATACCGATATAAAAACAAGACAAAATCGATTAAAAATCTAGAAGTCCACACGACCAAAATCGTATAAGAATTACATATAAATCAACTATTAACACTTACCCAACAGAAGGCCAGCAACCAGGTATGACATGTACCAACAGCCACAAACAGAGCATAATTAAGTCAATAAACCCACTGTCACAACATCCTGAACAGACACCGACGAGTATTAAGACAGATCAAAAACCGACCATAATAAAAATATAACCTACACAGATAGCCGTAACAGAAACCAAGCTCCGACCTAAAACACAAAACAGAAAGTCAAACGACAAATTAGTATACCAATACATCCAAAATCGACTAAAATAATACCGCGTAAAACAGAGCAGATGATAAACAGACCATCAACCACATATAATATAAATCACCCAAGATACACATGCAACAGACAAAAGCTGATTAAACAGTGGATCAACACCAAAATATAGAAAATACGCCTTCACAAAAGCAGATCATCGTACTGTACCGTCCAAAGCGCTAGAAACCAGACAGATAAAGGACAACCACAACAAATCAATAGAAGACCACAATAATAATCACTAATCATACCTATAGACAGAACAGCACGATCCTAAAACAGCCGAAACACCAGCATCCAATACAATACCCACATCAACTAAACCTAGAATAATAATCTACAATTACCATGTTTAGAACAGACAGAGACAGATAACTTTAAACACAAGAATCAACACAGAAATTAGGCCACACCCATAGGAAGTGTCACTAAATTATGTTGTCGAACAGATGCATGGACTGCATGATGTTCTCATCCTGGACGGGAGGCAGGAAGGGACAAAAAGCACAACGGGTAAGAAGCAGTTGCATAGAAGTTTTAAACAATAGAATAGCAGAAGCAGGTTCTTAAAGTAACTGTCCAGTGAAATTCTCACTTTTAAAAGTTCATATTCTGTTAACTCATACACAAATATTGTTGTTGACTTGTCCTATACTCATATTTGTGGCCAAAGCATAAATTGGAGAAAGAACACTTTAAAAAACCCACCTGAAGACTATGATGTCATACTCTTAAGGAGGATGAGCTGGCCAATCAGCGGTTTAGAGGAGGATGGGCTGGCCAATCAGCGGTTTAGAGGATGAGCTAGCAAGTCAGCGGTTTAGAGGAGGATGAGCTGGCCAATCAGCGGTTTAGAGGAGGATGAGCTGGCCAATCAGCGGTTTAGAGGAGGATGATCGAGCAAGTCAGCGGTCTACAATACATTACATTAATATGTTTTTATGACCAGTATACGCCCACAATATTCTGTTGTTGGGGTACGCCTACACCAGTCCAACATACTTAATGATATTTTTGGAAGGAAAACTATTTCATTCATATTGTAAGTAATGATACGTCATATTTCATAGAAATCTGGAAACACTGGACAGTTACTTTACATTGGGATGTTTTAGATGCCATCAAATCATGTCATTCATAATGATATCTTATAGAATCATGCTGAAATATCACAAACTCACAATGCACGCATCCACACACACACAGGAACTCTTCCATGGTGACCACTCCGTCATTGTTATTGTCCATTTTCTGACAGGGTGAGACAGAGAGTAAAAGTTTAAAGGTATACTCTAACTCCCAAATGGCACCCTATTCCCTATATTGTGCACTACTTTGGCGTTTTTAATTGTGAGAGATAGTCGTCGTGACTATTCCTTACTAAATAGCTTGGTGAAGAAATGAATTAGAAATCTAAATCATAGATCTGTGGTTAGTTGTTAGCTGGAGAAGTTGTCGACATGCTCTTTGGGGGCGTTGTTCTGCATACAGGGGTAACTACACGTTTTCATCTTATCATAGAGCTCATGATATCAGTCATCTCCTGGAACGTACACACACACACGTGCACACAAACACACACAAATAATAATAAATATATAGAACTTTGACCTGTTCCATGTAGAACTGAGAGGAGCAAGGCAACACATTCTAAGATATTATAAACATTCCTTATAGTAGACTGTAGTAAACACATTCTAAGATATTATAAACATTCTAAATAGTAGACTATAGTAAACACATTCTCAGATATTATAAACATTCTAAATAGTAGGCTATAGTAAACACATTCTAATATATTATAAACATTCTAAATAGTAGACTATAGTAAACACATTCTAAGATATTATAAACATTCCAAATAGTAGACTATAGTAAACACGTTGACTTGATTTTGATTTAATAGGATCCCCATTAGCCGACGCCAATGGAGACAGCTTGTCTTACTGGGGTCCGATACATAACATAATTCTGTATGTAATCAATGGAATACTTTGGAAATTATCAAAATCCTGACCGTTTCAAAAATGTAAGCCAGCTCAAGTGGAGAAAGGTAACTAGATATGCAAGTCTGTGTTGCATTTTGTATGGAACTCAGTAACACCCCTTTCTGACTTGCTGTTTTGGTCCTCATGCATGTTAATGACTTAAAGAGGATGGAAAGGACAGTTCTGCATCAGCTACTTGTATTCTGACTACTTTAAATATGTATCACCACAGAACTGACACTTACTAGCAGTTCCCACACACTGCCAGTCAGTTGACTCACTTTCAAGACCTCTTCCCTTCAGTCTGTAAGTACTCTTGATATCTTAAATATAGTTTTTTGTTTTTCCATAAGCCATTACTCAAGGGTCTCAGACTTGGAGTGCTGATCTAGGATCAGGTACTCGTGGTCAATACAATTAAGATACAATTAAGATCTAAAGGAAAACTAATCCTAGATCCTACCCGGAGACACTTTGTGAATACGGACGCTATGATATAATAGGTGTGTATGTGTGTGTGTGATAGGAGCTATCATTAACCTGGTGGTCAGTCTTTAGGCTCCTGTACAGCTTTGACGACCGTAGAGGATTGTGCATTTATCTACCGACTGATGAAGTCGGAAGTTACATACACCTTAGCCAAATACATTTAAATTCAGTTCTTCACAAATCATCTGTCTTAGTTCAGATAGGATCACACTTTATTTGAAGAATGTTAAATATCAGAATAATAGATAAGAGAGATGATTTATTTGACCGACCTGTGAGGTCTACAATCTTTTTTCTAGTCTGGGCTGATTCTCTTTTGATTTCCCATGATTCAAGCAAAGAGACACTTCATTTTTTCAAGATGGGTGACTACCTGTAGCACACCTGTACTCTGACTGGTAATGCACTACCTGCATCTGTAGAGAACGGACAGTCTCTTGCTTCCTTCACTTCCCAACAACACTCTGTCTGGATTCTGAAACAGAGAGTTACTCCTGTGCTGTAAAAGGCCATGAGGATCTCACTCCCTCCTGCAGTATGGAGTGTGGATTCAACTCAGTATTCTAGTATAACTGTCAAGATAACTCTGTCTACTAAACAGCACTTACAGTTGTCTAGCAAAACTGCAACACTTTGACAAGACAGGATGGCATAACTATTTTGGATTACTGAAGCGCACAATTCCATTCTGTAATAATAACACCCTCTTGATACATTTCAGGTGTTCAGGTCAGAGCTGCAGCAGAGTGACTTAACCAAGAGAGAATCTGTGCTTGAAAGACAACAGTGGACATATCCTGTACTTATGTTGTTATTATTACACCACATCACATTCTGGTAGAAGTGATAAGTCGACACCTGAAGACCTAACCAAGACCCTGGCATGCAATCGTGTGAGTACCCTGGAACATACAAAGATCGCACCATCTTGAGAGAGGACTCGCTTCACTTTTAAATCTCATAACTTTGAATGGTCATAGTTTCCCAGGAACAACTCTGCTGTCACAGTAATGCGACAGTGTATGATACAACTGTATATCATATGAATGACAGGAGCAAAACACTTGACCATCCTGTTAACAGAGGTGTATGTGGTATTATACAATAATGTTTCAGGTCTCACGAAGGTGACTCCTGCTCAGAGGACAGAAACACTGACCTGTAGCACCCACTGTATCTGGCTGACAACCCCAACTACATCTGGTACAAGAACCACAACCTGTTATTATTCTACTTAGCATGTATCATGCACTCAGGTAAAATAGACATGTCTTACTTCATCAATCATTTATAACAAAAACAATAAAATAATATTACTTTGACAAAATGTTCTGTCTTTTATATCAGATTAACCAAAGACCAGTGTCAGCAGTCCCTCTGAAATAGTGGAAATAGTGAAATAGTGGAGGGCAGTTCAGGTGACTCTGACCTGCAGCAGTGATGCCAACCCACCTGTAGACAAATACACCTTGTACTTTTAAAATAAGACTTTTCTAAAGGATTTGGATGTACAACACAAGTAACTTCAAGTCTTAGGACAATGACATTACCACTGTGATGATCACGCTGGTATAAAGATTTGGAGACAGAATACTTAATAGGGGTTTTTAATACACCCAACAACAAAACACATATGCAAAACACTGGGATGTTACCAAAAACAAAAAGAGCAAAAACACTGGGGCACATATGTACCAAAACAAAAGAGCAAAACACATGGGATGTACCAAAACCAAAAAAGCAAAACACTGGGATGTACCAAAAAAGAGCAAAACACTGATGTACCAAAACAAAAGAGCAAAACACGGGATGTACCAAAACAAAAAACCAAAACACTGGATACCAAAACAGATAAAGGCAAAACACGATGTACCAAAACAAAAGAGACAAACACTGATGTACCAAAACAAAAGAGCAAAACACTGATGTACCAAAACAAAAGAGCAAAACACTGGATGACCAAAACAAAAAGAGCAAAACACTGGGAGTTACAAAACAAAAGAGAAAACAACTGGGATGTACAAAAAAGAGTCAAACACACGGGATGTACCAAACAAAGCAGAAACCATCTGGATGTCAAAACAAAAGAGCAAAAACACTGGGAGTACCAAAACAAAGAGCAAAAAACACATGGATGTACCAAACAAAAGAGCAAAAACACTGGATGTACCACAAAGAGCCAAAAACACGATTACAAAAAGCAAAACACTGATGTACCAAACAAAAGAGCAAAACAGGGATGTACCAAAGAGCAAAACTAGTCCAAAAGAGCGAGGTAAACCTCGTAGAACACACGGGACCCCACATCGACAGGATATGTTCACTACTAGTATTCCACTTCTCTTCCTCAACCAGGAAGTGCCTCTGTACTTCACCGTCCAACTGCTTCAACCAGAAACAGGAAGAGATGTCCAGTGGTGCTGCTAAATTCAACATCTGCAGGGCTGCCATCTGGTGGCATATTCTGCATTACAATAACAGAGGAATACTATATATAGACATTGTGAACACACAGAGAGCATCAAGTTATTCATATGTTGCTGCTTATTGGGAAAGAATGAAGGATACATGGTCAGTTGTACAACTAACGCATTCAACTAAATGTCTTCTGCATTTAACCCAACCCCTCTGATCAGAGGAGTTGACAATGATATCATCATAAGCAAAACAGATGACCCTTGCCCTGAATAAGTCACCACTCCTTGTTCCCTGATACTCTCTCCATCAATATCTGAAGGTTGAAGGAGCATTCTTCAGAACAAATGACATTTCATTAATCATACTATGGCGTAACAGTGGACATTTTAAAGTTGCAGTTTAATGTCTAAAAAGTCCAGAGATTATTGAGACAAATGGATTTCCTAATACTACAAACCCTACAATGACATCTCAAGACATTACTATGACATGTCTTAATGAAGAGTGATGTGATGAGTTTTTAAGGAACTGTTCTCATTGCATTCAATGGCACCCTATTCCTATTTAGTTCACTACTGTCTAAAGTAGTGCACTAGAAGGAGTAGGGTGCCTTTTGGACTCACATTCAGTTGAATGGATGTTTCTTATCCAGGCCCACGATGGCACAAGCAGCTGAGGAGGACCCTCTGTCTCTACAGCAGAGTCAACAAACCCAGAACCAAGAAGACCTGAACACAACAAACCCAAACCAAGAGACTGAACACAACAAACCAGAACAAGAAGACCTGAACACCTAACGGTAGCTAGATTCCGCTTCGCTGAATAACACAACAGCTGATTCAACGAACAAGCTAGCTGACATAGTGCACAAAATTCAAATCAGCCACTACAACTCTTAAAACACAGTTCTTTATGTTGTGTGGTTTATTCTGTATACATTTTGTACATTTTAAATGTTATCTATCTTATATTTTGTGTATTTCATCTGTGTCTTTTTCTGTTGCCATCTTCCATTTGAATCCTCAGCTGGTATACCTCTGACTCGCCCGCTTCTTCTCAGATTGGCCATTATGAAAAATTGGCGGCTGAGTGGCTAGATTTGCATATTTAGATCTCTGATTGATTGTTTGAATTCATTTTAGTCGAGTGTCAATCAAGGAAAAACAACAACATTGATTATAATACTTTATTGAAAATGTGAATCCTCACTCGGTCCCTGTTCCATGCCCCTGGCAAAGATTTCAGCTACATCTCTTGTTCTCTGCCTCCTGGCCACAGCCCTCTTCTGACAGCATCCCGATTCTCCACCTTCCTGAAGCGTGCACTTGCATACTTTTTTTTGCATGATTTAGATAACAAAGATGGAAACTCTAGCCAGCCAATGTTCACACCAAGTCCCATTGCATAAATTCCATGACGGGAAGTGTGCACTTGCTCACTTGGAAAAGGGTGGAGAATGGTGACCTCTCAGGCACCTTATTGTCACCTTATTGCCAGGTATGGGATTTCCTAGACTAGTAGAGAAATGTGAAGACTGTAGGCTGCAGTAATGTTGGGTTGCCAGTAGGGAGAGCTCTAGTGTAGAACCCCTGAACCAAAGATACTCACCTTTAATTTGTGCTGGAACCTTCAGTAGCACACTGATGCAGCTGATGAGGAGTGATGGGAATGGGTAACATTTTGCCTCTCTTAAAAAATGTAGGCCCACTCCTTAAATAAAGAAATTTAACTACAGTATTCTGACTTTTGACCATTTTCTATTTAGATACAGTAACATCCCTTAYGTGACATGCTGTTCCYGCATGTYAATKCCCTGACTAGGCTACTTTTAAAATGTRTCAACCACAGAACTCACACTTAGGCTACGCCTRCTTYTACTAAYWCTTACAGTAGACTACTTCTTGTTTCCACGCASTGACAGTAMGTTGACTMACTGTTCAAGACCTTCCCCTTCACTTCACTCTGTAAGTACGCTTGATAATATCTTGAAATATAGTTTTTGGTAATTTGTTTTTAGTAATACATCAAGTACTTCAGGGTAATGTATCATTTTACTTTTTGTTTTAATTTGACCTGTGTTTTGTCTGTTACTTCAGGGTTCATATTCATGAACAGCCTCAGTAGGAGAGTTGATCTAGGATCCATAAAATGATGATCTAAAAAGCAAATCTGATCCTGGAACAGCACTCCTACTCTAAGACACTTTCTGAATATGGGCCCTGGACTGTGTTGATGCGTTTAGTTTAGTTTACTCATGTGCATTTATTTTTTGGTTTGTTTGTTAGGAGTAGTATTAACATGAGACACAAGTGCTGGTGGGTTCATTTGTTAGAGTAGTATTAAATGAACACAGGATGTGGTTGTTGTTTAGGAGATATATAACGATGAGACATAATGATGGTGGGTGTGTTCTAGGAAGTAGTATAACATGAACCACCATGATTGTGTTGTGTTTAGGAGTAGTATAACATGAGACGACATTGAGGTTGTTGTGTTAGGAAGTAGTATTAAACATGAGACAGTGATGTGGTTTGGTTTAGATAGTATTAACATGAAGGACACAGTGGTGGCGGGTTTTAGATATTTAACATGAGACACCAGTTGGTGGGTTATTGTGATTTAGGGTAATAGTATTAACATAGACACAGTTGATGGTGGGATTGTTCGAGTATATATTAACATGATACACAGTGATGGTGGTTGTGTTAGGAGTTAGTATTAACATGAGACAGTGGTGCTTGGTGTTTTAGGAGTCGTGAATTAACATGAACACAGTGATTGGGTTTGTTTAGAGTAGTATAACCTGAGACCAGTGGACTGCCCCATTTGTAGAATAGGCAAACGTGGAAAGTCAAGTGGGGTTGCTGATGATACTTTCAAGATGCTTGAGCTGTATACAGTATATGGATAACCAGGCTACAATTAGACAATATATGGATAACAGGTTACATTAGGACAATATATGGTAACAGGGCTTACATTAACTATACAATATAAACACAGCATCGGATTCCTGCTAAAATTAAGGGCTCCACTGCATTGAGACAATGGTCAACAGTGTAACAAGAATATAACAGTGCATATTGTACATGTTTTTGCTGCTTTAAATGA
>NW_019944473.1:70244-71263 GCF_002910315.2 Salvelinus sp. IW2-2015 | reverse complement strand
TACCACAGTAGATATGTCATATTACACGCCCCCTAGATGACCCAGGTGGAACCAGACCACATTACACGCCCCCTAGCTGACCCAGGTGGAACCAGACCACATTACACCCCCCCCTATCTGACCCAGGTGGAACCAGACCACATTACACTACATTACACATTACTAGCTGACAAATGTCTTCTTAACTATAGTGTTGGCAAGTCGATTAGGACATCTACTTTGTGCATGACACAGGTCATTTTACACGCCCCCTAGCAGACCATATTACACGCCCCCTAGCTGACCCAGGTGGAACCAGACCAGACAAATAGCAACAGGCTGCAGTATAATGATGTGCAGATTATATATTCAGAGATATATATATATATATATATATATATATATATATAGAGAGAGAGAGAGAGAGAGAGAGAGCGAGACAGCCCACTGACACCCCTATCAGATCACAGAAAAACCACATTCTACTTGAACAGAGCAATACTCAATCATGAGGCATCAAAGCCAAAGGAACTGAATAATATTAAGAAATTTTATAGATGGAAGGAATGTATTGTAGAAACCTTCCCTAAGAATTATTAGACAACAACAAAGTCCACTCACGTCACTTCCTGTTGAACGGGGACCGAGGGAGAGTTCAGTTTGTTGTTTTGAAAAGCTTTTGTTTTCAAAGTATATTGGAAAGTTTTTTAATAGCGAGCTACATTTTTTAGTTTGGATCCCGTGATGCATTTGGCATCTGTTGCTGGGACTGCTACTGTCTGTCCAGTCATCCTGCCATCCAAGGCTGGGTGTGAGGAGCTATTTGGCGTAGCAGATAGCCTAGCTGCTAACTACAATTGAAGTCGGAAGTTGACATACACCTTAGCCAAATACATTTAAACTCAGTTTGTCTTAGGTCAGTTAGGATCACCACTTTATTTTAAGAATGTGTAACGAGTATTACCGAAGGTGGCTTCCCTTCCTGTTCGAGTGGCGCTCGGCGGTCGTCGTCGCCGGTCTACTAGCTGCCACCGATCCCT
>NW_019944473.1:61567-64619 GCF_002910315.2 Salvelinus sp. IW2-2015 | reverse complement strand
ACCAGTCCCTCCTGTAGCAAAGCACCCCCACAACATGATGCTGCCACCCCCGTGCTTCACGGTTGGGATGGTGTTCTTTGGCTTGCAAGCCTCCCCCTTTGTCCTCCAAACATAACGATGGTCATTATGGCCAAACAGTTATATTTTAGTTTCATCAGACCAGAGGACATTTCTCCAAAAAGTATGTTCTTTGTCCCCATGTGCAGTTGCAAACCATAGTCTGGCTTTTTTATGGTGGAGCAGTGGAGCAGTGGCTTCTTCCTTGCTGAGCGGCCTTTCAGGTTATGTCGATATAGGACTCGTTTTACTGTGGATATAGATACTTTTGTACCTGTTTCTTCACAAGGTCCTTTGCTGTTGTTCTGGAATTGATTTGCACTTTTCGCACCAAAGTACGTTCATCTCTAGGAGACAGAACATGTCTCTTTCCTGAGCAGTATGACGGCTGCGTGGTCCCATGGTGTTTATACTTGCGTACTATTGTTTGTACAGATACACGTGGTATCTTCAGGCTTTTGGAAATTGCTCCAAAGGATGAACAAGACTTTTGGAGGTCTACAACTTTTTTCTGAGGTCTTGGCTGATTTCTTTTGATTTTCCCATGATGTGAAGCAAAGAGGCACAGAATTTGAAGATAGGCCTTGAAATACATCCAACAGGTACACCTCCAATTGACTCAAATGATGTCAATTAGGCTATCAGAAGCTTCTAAAGCCATTACATCATTTTCTTGAATTTTTCAAGCTGTTTAAAGGCACAGTCAACTTAGTGTATGTAAACTTCTGACCTACTGGAATGGTGATATAGTGAATTATAAGTGAAATAATCTGTCTGTAAACAATTGATTGAAAAATGAATTGTGTCATGCACAAAGTAGATGTCCTAATCGACTTGCCAACACTATAGTTCGTTAAGAAGACATTTGCGGAGTGTTTGAAAAACGAGTTTAAATGACTCCAACCTAAGTGTATGTAAACTTCTGACTTCAACTCTAGCTGCCATCAAGCTAGCAAAGTTTATTGAGGGCTTGAAGCAGCCAGCGGTGCTGTTAACCGTTGTGGACCGCAGATTTTCATAGGTTTGTGGCTAGGACCGCAGATTTTCCTGGGTTTTGTGACTGTTTCGAGGTACAATCAAAGTGGAACAACATGGTTGTGGATGGAATTGCAGAATCTCCACATGAGACCTGGACGGAGTCTGAGGACAAAGTGAGGGAAATGATCTCTGAGAAATTGAACCCCCCAAACACCCACCCCCACCCCCCCCCCAAACATACCCCCCCAAACCCCCCACCCCCCCACCCCCCCCACCCCCCCACCCCCACCCCCCCCACACCCCCAACCCCCACCCCCCCCCCCCCCCCCCCCCCCCATCCAGCATTACAATGCCACCAGCCATACTGCTCGTTCTGTGCGTGATTTCCTGCAAGACAGGAATGTCAGTGTTCTGCCATGGCCAGCGAAGAGCCCGGAATATCAATCCCATTGAGCACATCTGGGACCTGTTGGAGGGTGAGGGCTAGGGAGGAAAAAGCAATTATATAAATTCATCATCTGGATGCTCCTTATTAACCTCTAATTCCTCCAAACCCGGATCCGGGAGACCCCCACAGTAAAAAAGCTGACTAGCATAGCCTAGCATAGCGTCACAAGTAAATACTAGCATCTAAATATCATTAAATCACAAGTCCAAGACACCAGATGAAAGATACAGATCTTGTGAATCCAGCCATCATTTCTGATTTTTAAAATGTTTTACAGGGAAGACACAATATGTAAATCTATTAGCTAACCACGATAGCAAAAGACACCACTTTTTTTACTCCACCATTTTTTTACTCCATCAGTAGCTATCACTAATTCGACTAAATAAAGATATATATAGCCACTAACCAAGAAACAACTTCCTAAGATGACAGTCTGATAACATATTTATGGTATAGCATATGCACATTTTTTTTTGAAAATTTTTCATTTTTCAGGTATAAATCACAGTTCTACATTGCAGCTGCAATCTGAAATAGTGCCGAAGCTGCCAGAATAATTACAGAGACCAACGTCAAATAACTAATTACTCATCTTAAAACATTTCTGAAAAATACACAGCGTACAGCAAATGAAAGCCCAACATCTTGTGAATCCAGCCAATATGTTAGATTTTTTAAGTGTTTTACAGCGAAAACACAATATAGCATTATATGAGCTTACCACAATAGCCAGAATCACAACCGCATTTACCAGCAGTAAATGTTAGCGATCTAACAACCCAGCAAAAGATATATAATTTTACTAACCTTGATATACTTCATCAGAGACAGTCCTGTAACATCATATTACACAATGCATATAGCTTTTGTTCGAAAATGTGTATAATTAGCAGCACAAATCGTGGTTATGCAATGTAATCAGTAAAAACATGGCATGCATTCTGGCCGGCGCCATCTTGGAAAGGCACCTAATCTAATCAATAAATAATCGAAAACTTGACAAAAAAATACAGGTTGGACAGCAATTGATAGATGCATTAGTTATTAATGCAACCGCTGTGTTAGATTTTTAAAATTAACGTTACTAGACATACAGTGTGCGTTACAGCCAGACCAGTGCCGCAATAATGGCCGAAAAATACTTTTACATTTTTCCACAGAACAACGAATTAACATCATAAATAGTTCTTACTATTAGTTGAGCTTCCATCAGAATCTTGGGCAAGGTGTCCTTTGTCCAAAAGAATCGTTGCTTTGTTGTAAAACGTCCTCTTCAACTTCGGAATTAGCAGCTAACAATAGCTACGTGGCAACACATGTCCAAATCCTCAAAACGCAATACTACGAAAATTCCGAAAATAGCAATATACTCGCATAAACTGATATAAATCGGTTAAAATAACTTTGTTATGATGTTTCTAACACCTATATCGAATTAAATCACAGACGGATATATCTTAGGCCGATAACGAGAGCTTTTGAGCATGCCATCCTATGTCCTCTCTTGCGTCTTGACGAGCGTCGAAAAGAACGGACCTTCCACTCCATGGCATTTATAAAGTCTTG
>NW_019944473.1:57256-60084 GCF_002910315.2 Salvelinus sp. IW2-2015 | reverse complement strand
TGCTGGAGGGTCATGTCAGGATGAGCCTGCAGGAAGGGTACCACATGAGGGAGGAGGATGTCTTCCCTGTAACGCACAGCATTGAGATTGCCTGCAATGACAACAAGCTCAGTCCGATGATGCTGTGCCTCTATTGTCATTCCTATCTGTCATATCTTTTATCTGAGCCTAGAGGAAAGTATTGCTCTAGACCCAACTTAATTCCTCTACCAAAGAAAAGAAAGTAAAGTAAAGCGGCCTTTACTGGTTCTAACAGCAGACCTATCAGCTTGCTGCCAGGTCTTGGACAAACTATTGGAAAGAGTCATGTTTGACCTAATACAATGTTATTTCTTTGTACACAAATTAACAACAGACTTTCAGCATGCTTATAGAGAAGGGCAATCAACATGTACTGCACTGATACAAATGAATGACGCTTGGTTGAAGATTGTGGGATCTGTAATGTTAGATTTCAGTGCAAAAAAACGTAAGTGTTATGGCTTTTCAACCTCTGCCATATTGTGGATTCAGAGCTATCTTTCTAGTAGAACTCAAAGGGATTTCTTTAATGGAAGCTTCTAAAAATGTAAATGTAAAGTGTGGTGTACCGCAGGGCAGCTCTCTAGGCCCTCTACTCTGTTCTATTTTTACCAATGACCTGCCACTGGCATTAAACACAGCATGTGTGTCCATGTATGTTGGTGTTTCAACCATATACGCATCAGCAACCACAGCTAATGAAATCACTGAAACCCTTAACAAAGAGTTGCAGTCTGTTTTGGAATGGGTGGCCAGTAATAAACTGGTCCTGAGCATCTATTAAAGTAAGAGCATTGTATTTTACCTTTATTTAACTAGGCAAGTCAGTTAAAAACAAATTCTTATTTACAATGACGTTCTACACCAGCCAAACTGTGCACCGCCTTACAGGACTCCAAATCACAGCTGGTTGTGAAACAGCCTGGATTTGAACCTGGATGTCTGTAGTGATGCCCCTAACATTGAGATGCAGCGCCTTAGACCGCTGTGCCACTCAGGAGCTTGGGAACAAAGCATTCCCTAAGTTCTAGACCTTAGCTGAATCTGGTAATGAAAGGTGTGACTGTTGAACAAGTGGAGGAGACTAAATTACTTTAGATCGTAAACTGTCATGGTCAAAACATATATATTCAATGGTTGTTTAGATGGGGAGAGGTCTGTCCATAATAAAGAGATTATCTGCTTGTTTGACACCACATTCCAAAAAGAAAGTCCTGCAGGTTCTAGTTTGATCTTATCTTGATTATTGTCCAGTCATATGGTCAAGTGCCGCAAAGAAGGACCTAGTTAAGCTGCAGCTGGCCCAGAACAGAGCGGCACGTATTGCTCTTAATTGTAATCAGAGGGCTGATATTAATACTATGCATGCCAGTCTGTCTTGGATAAGAGTTGAGGAAAGACTGACTGAATCACTTGTTATTTTTATAGGAAATATTAATGTGTTGAAAATCCCACATTATTTGCATTGTCAACTAACACACAGCTCTGACACACACACTTTCTCCACCAGACGTGCCACCAGGGGTCTTTTCACAGTCCCCAAATCCAGAACAAATTGAAAAAAGCATACAGTATTATATAGAGCCCTTATTGCACGGAACTCCGTTCCATCTCATATTGCTCAAATGAACATAAAACAGCAAACCTGGTTTCACAAAACAGATAAAACAACACCTCACGGCACAACGCCTCTCCCCTATTTGACCTAGATAGTTTATGTGTATGTATTGATATTGATATGTATGCTACGTGTGCCTTTAGCCTTTAATTGTTTTTATGTAGTTCTGTCCTTGAGCTGTTCTTGTCTGTTAATGTTCTGTATTATGGCATGTTTCATGTTTGGTGTGGACCCCAGGAAGACTAGCTGCTGCCTTTGCAAAAGCTAATGGGGATCCTAACAAAATACCAAATACCAAATCCCTTTCAGACAACTTCCTGGACAAAATATTTCACTGTAATAGTGAAGGTGTAAACTTGGCAGTAGAAAACCTTAACAGTTTATTTGACCTCTCAGCTTCCCTATTAAATCAACTAATTTCAAGCAGAAAACCTAAGAAAATTAACAACAATGACAAACGGTTTGATAAAGAATGCAAAAACCTAAGAAAAGAAATTGAGAAACCTATCCAACCAAAAACATAGACCCCGAAAACCTGAGCATACGCCTTCCCTATGGTGAATCACTAAAACAATGCAGAAATACACTATGGAAAAAGAAGGAACAGCACGTCAGAAATTAGCTCAATGTAATTGAAGAATCCATAGAATCGAACCAATTCTGGGAATATTGGAAAACACTAAACAAACAACAACACGAAGAGTTATCTATCCAAAACGGAGATGTATGGATAAATCACTTCTCCAATCTTTTTGGCCCTAAAACAAAGAACAACCAGCAAAAACATATCCTCTCTTGGGTAGGGGGCAGTATTTTCACTTCCGGATGAGAAGCGTGCCCAAAGGAAACCGCCTGTTACTCAGGCCCAGAAGCTAGGATATGCATATTGGTAGATTTGGATAGAAAACACTCTAAAGTTTCTAAAACTGTTAAAATAATGTATGTGAGTATAACAGAACTGATATGGCAGGCGAAACCCCGAGGACAAACCATCCCCCCCAAAAAACAATCCAGCCCACCACTATTTTCAATGGCTGTCACTTTTATTATAAGGTGAAGTCCTCCCAGATTGCAGTTCCTAGGGCTTCCACTAGATGTCAACAGTCTTTAGAAAGAGTTTCATGCTGGTTTTTGGAAAAATTTGCCAGAAATTGTAGTTTTTCTAGGTGGCTCCCATTTTGGCTGTAGT
>NW_019944473.1:50468-51641 GCF_002910315.2 Salvelinus sp. IW2-2015 | reverse complement strand
ACAAAAGGACCATTTGTGATGTATCTGGGACCTTTTGGAGTGCCAACAGAAGAAGATCATCAAAGGTAAGGCATTTATTATATCGCTATTTCTGACTTTCGTGGCGCATCTAACTGGTTGAAATGTGTTTTTCATGGTTTTGTATACGGGGCGCTCTCCTCAGATAATCGCATGGTGTGCTTTCGCGTAAAGCCTTTTTGAAATCTGACACGGCGGCTGGATTAACAAGAAGTTAAGCTTTATTTTGATGTATTACACTTGTGATTTTATGAAAGTTAAATATTTATAATTCTGTAGTTTGAACATCTCTGCAATTTCACCGGATGTYGGCCAGGTGGGACGCTACCGTCCCACCTGGCCATAAGAAGATATACAAATATCATAAGAAGATATACCAAATACAAATCTTAGAATAATTTATGAAAGACTACCCACTGGATTCTTTAATTACGTTGAATGAACTACAGGACAAAATACAAACCCTCCAACCCAAAAAGGCCCGTGGTGTTGATGGTATCGTAAATGAAATGACACAATATACTGACCACAGATTCCAATTGGCTAAACTTAACCTTTTTAACATCATCCTTAGTTCTGGCATCTTTCCCAATATTTGCAACCAAGGACTGATCACCCCAAACCACAAAAGTGGAGATAAATTTGACCCCAATAACTACCGTGGGATATGCATCAACAGCAACCTTGTGGAAATCCTCTGCATTATGATTTAAAGCAGACTGGTATATTTCCTCAGTGAAAACAATGTACTGAGCAAATGTCAAATTGGCTTTTTACCAAATTACCGGAGGACAGTCCACGTATTCACCGTCCACACCCTAATTGAAAAACAAACAAACTAAAACAAAGGCAAAGTCTTCTTATGCTTTGCTGATTTCAAAAAAGTTTTTGACTCATTTCAGCATGAGGGTCTATACAAATTGATGGAAAGTGGTGTTGGGGGTAAAACATACACCATTAAAAAAAACCTGTACACAAACAACAAGTGTGCAGTTAAAATCGGCAAAAAAACCTCCCACAAATTTCTTTCCACAGGGCCGTGGGGTGAGACAGGGATGCAACTTAAGCCCCACCCTATTCAACATATACAGTGGGGAGAACAAGTATTTGATACACTGCCGATTTTGCAGGTTTTCCTACTTACAAAGCATGTAG
>NW_019944473.1:41034-43171 GCF_002910315.2 Salvelinus sp. IW2-2015 | reverse complement strand
TCAGACCCCGGGCGCTTGACAGTAAATCTCAGTAAGACCCAAATAATGACTGTTCAAAAAGGTTCCAGTACAAATTCCATTGTTGTACTAGAGCACAAAACCCCCCAGATATATACCTCAGCCTAAACATCAGCGCCACAGGTAACTTCCACAAAGCTGTGAACGATCTGAGAGACAAGGCAAGAAGGGCATTCTATACCATCAAAAGGAACATAAAATTCAACATACCAATTAGGATCTGGCTAAAAATACTTGAATCAGTCATAGAACCCATTGCCCTTTATGGTTGTGAGGTCTTAGGTCCGCTCACCAACCAAGACTTCATAAAATGGGACAAACACCAAATAGAAACTCTGCATGCAGAATTCTGTAAAAATATCCTCTGTGCATAACATAAAAAAAACAAATAATGCATGCAGAGCAGAATGAGGCCGATACCCAATAATGATCAAAATCCAGAAAAGAGCCGTTAAATTCTACAACCACTTACAAGGAAGCGATTCCCAAACCTTCCATAACAAAACCATCACCTACAGAGAGATGAACCTGGAGAACAGCCCCTTAATAAGCAAGCTGGACCTGGGGCTCTGTTCACAAACACAACCAGACCTCACAACGCCTCAGAACAGCAACACAATTAAACCCAACCAAATCATGAGAAAACAAAAAGACAATTACTTGACACATTGGAAAGAATTAACAAACATTTTTGGCAAACTAGAATGCTATTTGGCCCTAAACGGAGAGTACACAGTGGCAGAATCCTGTCCACTGTAACTGACTCAAAATTAAGGAAAGCTTTGACATGTACAGACTCAGTGAGCATAGCCTTGCTATTGAGAAAGGCCTCCATAGGCAGACCTGGCTCTCAAGAGAAGACAGGCTATGTGCACACTGCCCACAAAATGAGGTGGAAACTGAGCTGCACTTCCTAACCTCCTGCCAAATGTATGACAATATTAGAGACACAAATTTCCCTAAGATTACACAGACCCCCAAAGAATTCGAAAACAAATCCAATTTTGACCAACTCCCATATCTATTGGGTGAAATACCACAGTGTTCATCACAGCAGCAAGATTTGTGACCTGTTGTCACAAGAAAAGGGCAACCAGTGAAGAACAAGAACCATTGTAAATACAACCAATATATACATATATATATATATATATATTTTTTTTTTGGTACTTTAACTATTTGCACATTGTTACAACACTGTATATAGCCATAATATGACATTTGAAAAATGTATCTATTCCTTTGGAACATTTGGGAGTAGAATGTTTACTGTTACTTTTTTATTGTTTATTTCATTTTTGTTTATTATCTTTTTCACTTGCTTTGGCAATGTAAACATATGTTTCCCATGCCAATAAAACTACTTAAATGGAACTGAAATTGAATTAAATTGAGAGAGAATCTGAATATAGATGAACACAGAGGTCAGAGGTCAGACTGAGGGTAGAACAGATAAATCAGACTTGATAATTAACCAAACAATGTCTATTTAACATCCTTATTTTTCAGAGCTGATCTGGTGAAAAGACCAACTACCGAAATAAATATCAGAATTGGGGCTGCCTGTCTAAACATAGCCATAGACAGACAGACAGACAGACAGACAGACAGACAGACAGACAGACAGACAGACAGACAGACAGACAGACAGACAGACAGACAGACAGACAGACAGAAATAAAAGTTATTTTTTTGTTGTATTATTACGTATTTGCAACATATTGTTTGATAACCTGTGAGGTTATAGTTCCATGATTGATATGATACATTTAAAGAATGGTATCCTAATTACCTTGTGGATATGATTGGTGAGTAGAATGTTTACTGTTATTTTTTATTGTTATTTTTTCATTTTTGTTTATTATCTTTTTCACTTGCTTTGGCAATGTAACAATATGTTTCCCATGCAATAAAACTTAAATGGAACAATTGAAATTGGAATTAATTGAGAGAGAATCTGAATATAGATGAACACAGGAGTGCAGAGGTCAGACTGAGGGTAGAACAGATAAATCAGACCTGGATAATATAACGTCAAAAATGTCTATTTTAAACATCGCTTATTTTTTCTGAGAGCTTGATTCTGGTGAAAGACAACTACATGAAATAAATATCAGAA
>NW_019944473.1:31329-37939 GCF_002910315.2 Salvelinus sp. IW2-2015 | reverse complement strand
AAGACTTAGATCAGACATGACAATACTAACACTACTGTTTCATGCTTTCGACCTCATCCGACGAAGTCTCTCCACAATCTCCCAACCATTGGCCGGTACCCCTATCGCCGACGCCAGGACCCACACACAGATGTTGACCACCTTGGCCTTGTGGGGCGTCCTCATGTCCAGGGCCTTGACCGGATGGCACACGGCCACGTAGCGATCCATGCTCATCACGGTCAGAGTAAATGTACTGGTGAACATGTTTGTAGTAGATCGATGGAGACCACGGCTTGCAGAGGGCGTTACCAACGAACGCAGAAGCCCAGGAACACGTCTGTTTCCCTGGAAGGGTATTGTCGCGAGACCAGGAAGTCAGCCAGAGCCAGGTTAATATGTAGATGTTGGTGGCTGTCTTCATCTTGGTGTACCTGGCAAGAGAGGAGAATTGTATTAATAGATATGTAGATTTGTTGGTGTAACTGGGTGAATTGGTGGCTGTTCTTATTATATTGAAGAATAGGATAGAAAAGCATCTTATACCTAGATTGAAAGCACTGTAGTGGAAAAGTTGGAAAACGGATACAGTCAGTGCCAAATATTGAACATCCATTTGTTGAAAACACACAAACACGAACACACACCAACACACACACACACACACAAACTGTCTGTCTGTCTGTCTGTCTGTCTGTCTGTCTGTCTGTCTGTCTGTCTGTCTGTCTGTCTGTCTGTCTGTCTGTCGTCTGTCTGTCTGTCTGTCTGTCTGTCTGTCTGTCTGTCTTCTGTCTGTCTGTCTGTCTGTCTGTCTGTCTGTCTGTCTGTCTGTCTGTCTGTCTGTCTGTCTGTCTGTCTGTCTGTCTGTCTGTCTGTCTGTCTGTCTGTCTGTCTGTCTTGTCTGGTCTGTCTGTCTGTCTGTCTGTCCCTGTCCGTCCGTCTGACTGACTATTTAAGTGAGTTTGTGAATGGCCTGCTTGGCAGGAAGCAGGTTGGCAACAAAGTGTTGAAAATAGATCCACACCTTCTTATGTAACAGGAAGTCTTGTTTATAATTTCATACCCACAACATGTTCCCATTTCTTCATATTGTGGCTGTCAAAAGAAAATCTTGTTGCTCTTTTTTAATATGAAATGACAGTCAACTGTGTGTGGGGTTTTCTCCTTTTAGGAACTGAGATGAAGATCGTCATGAAGATAGTTTGTGGCTAGGACCAGCAAGACCACATCAGCAGCAGAGAACAAACTGACTTACATTTTTGATTATTTGATGAAATCAAAGTCATAAGGCTTTTTTTTTTTACACTCTTTAAAATATTTGTTTTTTATTTAATGTGGAAAAATTCAATCACCTCTAGTCCTCTCTCTCTTTTCTCTCTCTTTCTCTCTCTCTCTTCTCTCACTCTCTTCTATCTCTCTTCCTCTCTCTCTCTCTCTATCCTATCGGTATCTCGCCTCTTCAATCTCTCTTCTTCTCTCTCTCTCTCTCTTTCTACTCTTCTTCAGCATCAGCTCTCTCCATCTCTCATCTTCTCTCATCCCTCTCTCTTTCTACTCGACTTTCCCTCCACGGTCCCAGTCCCTCCTCTGCCTGTCCTCTTCGCGCATTTGAACAACATGGTGTGAGAAGTTTGGCCAGAGAAATGTACTTCTCTTCATAACCTCCTGGAGTAAACCGAACGATGTCTCTCTCTTGTTAAGCGGCTGCATGGGCTTCTCTTATGGGACGTTAACTGGACAGAGTGAAGATATACCTAGGAGCAAGATAGTCACATCCTCTACACATATAATTCCGGCTCTGATTAATACTGACGCTAGGGTTGTCACCAATTATACCGTTCCTCTCTCTCTCTCGTTCCTTCTCTTCTCACTCTCGAGCTCTCTGGAGCTCAAACAGAGAGTTCTCTTCGTCACTCTGTCTCATCACTTCTCCACGTGAGGATGCATGTCCTTACTCTACTTTGGGTCTGCCTGTCTAAACATAGCCATAGACAGACAGACAGACAGACAGACAGACAGACAGACAGACAGACAGACAGACAGACAGACAGACACCCAATATAACCTACTGTTATGTTCGACCTCCACCTCCACATCTCCCAACACCATGGCCGGTACCCCTATCGCCGACGCCAGGACCCACACACAGATGTTGACCACCTTGGCCTTGTGGGGCGTCCTCATGTCCAGGGCCTTGACCGGATGGCACACGGCCACGTARCGATCCATGCTCATCACGGTCAGAGTAAAKGTRCTGGTGAACATGTTGTAGTAGTCGATGGAGACCACGGCCTTGCAGAGGGCGTTACCGAACGGCCAGAAGCCCAGGAAMACGTCTGTTCCCTGGAAGGGTAATGTAGCGAGAACCAGGAAGTCAGCCAGAGCCAGGTTAAATATGTAGATGTTGGTGGCTGTCTTCATCTTGGTGTACCTGGCAGAGAGGAGAATTGTATTAATAGATATGTAGATGTTGGTGTAACTGGGTAGAATTGGTGGCTGTTCTTATTATATTGAAGAATAGGATAGAAAAGCATCTTATACCTAGATTGAAAGCCACTGTAGTGGAAAAGTTGGAAAACGGATACAGTCAGTGCCAAATATTGAACATCCATTTGTTGAAACACACAAACACAAACACACACACACGCACGCACGCACGCACGCACGCACGCACGCACGCACGCACACACACACACACACACACACTGTCAGTCTGTCTGTTATATTGGGTGTCTGTCTGTTATATTGTCTGTCTGTCTGTCTGTCTGTCTGTCTGTCTGTCTGTCTGTCTGTCTGTCTGTCTGTCTGTCTGTCTGTCTGTCCCTGTCCGTCCGTCTGACTGACTATTTAAGTGAGTTTGTGAATGGCCTGCTTGGCAGGAAGCAGGTTGGCAACAAAGTGTTGAAAATAGATCCACACCTTCTTATGTAACAGGAAGTCTTGTTATAATTTCATACCCACAACATGTTCCCATTCCTTCATATTGTTGCTGTCAAAAGAAAATCTTGTTACTCTGAGAGAGAGAGAGAGAGAGAGAGAGAGAGAGAGAGAAAGAGGAGCGGGAGAGATTGTGGAAAGATAGAAAGAGAGTGGAGAGACAGAGGAGCGAGATAAAGACAGGAGAGAGAGAGAGAGGAGCATGAGAGAGAGAGGAAGAGAGAGAGAAGAGGAAGAGAGAGAGAGAGGAGAGAGAGAGACATAGGGAGAGAAAGGAGCGGGAGAGAGAGGAAGAGAGAGAGGAGAGAGAGAGAGAGAGAGAGAGAGAGAGGAGAGGAGAGAGGAGAGAGACATAGGGAGAGAGAGGAGCGGAGAGAGAGAGAGAGAGAGAGAGAGAGAGAGAGAGAGAGAGAGAGAGAGAGAAGAGAGAGAGAGAGAGAGAGACAGAGAGAGAGAGAGAGAGAGAGAGAGAGAGGAGGTAATGGAGCTTCATTATTAGGCTGTAATTATATGTGTAGAGGAGAGACTCGTATACTGTAGTTACTCCAAAGGAGGGTAAAGAGAAGACATGTTCTCTGTAGAAGAGACTTCTCTGCACATTTTCAAAATGCGAAGAGGCAGCAGGAGGGAGGGAGGGAGGGAAGGGAGAGGAAGAAGAGATAGATAGAGAGAGAGAGAGAGAGAGAGAGAGAGAAGAGAGAAGAGGAAGAAGAGATAGAGAGAAGAGAGAGAGAGAGAGAGGAAGAAGAGATAGATAGAGAGAGAGAGGAGAGAGAATAGAGAGAGAGAGAGAGGACTAGGGTGATTGAATTTTTCCACATTGAAATAAAAAACAAATATTTAAAGAGTGTAAAAAAAAAAGCCTTATGACTTTGATTTCATCAAATATCAAAAATGTAAGTCAGTTTGTTCTCTGCTGCTGATGTGGTCTGCTGGTTCCTAGCCACAAACTATCTTCATGACGATCTTCATCTCAGTTCCTAAAAGGAGAAACCCTCACACACAGTTGACTGTCTTTTCATATTAAAAAAGAGCAACAAGATTTTCTTTTGACAGCAACAATATGAAGGAATGGGAACATGTTGTGGGTATGAAATTATAACAAGACTTCCTGTTACATAGAGGTGTGGATCTATTTTCAACACTTTGTTGCCAACCTGCTTCCTGCCAAGCAGGCCATTCCCAAACTCACTTAAATAGTCAGTCGACGGACGGACAGGGACAGAAGACAGACACGACAGACAGACAGACAGACAGACAGACAGACAGGACAGACAGACAGACAGACAGACAGACAGACAAGACAGACAGACAGACAGACAGACAGACAGACAGACCAGACAGACAGACAGACAGACAGACAGACAGACAGACAGACAGACAGACAGACAGACAGACAGACAGACAGACAGACAGACAGACAGACAACGACAGACAGACAGACAGACAGACAGACAGACAGACAGACAGACAGTGTGTGTGTGTGGTGTGTGTGTGTGTGTGTGTTCGTGTTTGTGTGTTTCAACAAATGGATGTTCAATATTTGGCACTGACTGTATCCGTTTTCCAACTTTTCCACTACAGTGGCTTTCAATCTAGGTATAAGATGCTTTTCTATCCTATTCTTCAATATAATAAGAACAGCACCAATTCTACCCAGTTACACCAAACATCTACATATCTATTAATACAATTCTCCTCTCTGCCAGGTACACCAAGATGAAGACAGCCACCAACATCTACATATTTAACCTGGCTCTGGCTGACTTCCTGGTTCTCGCTACATTACCCTTCCAGGGAACAGACGTGTTCCTGGGCTTCTGGCCGTTCGGTAACGCCCTCTGCAAGGCCGTGGTCTCCATCGACTACTACAACATGTTCACCAGTACATTTACTCTGACCGTGATGAGCATGGATCGCTACGTGGCCGTGTGCCATCCGGTCAAGGCCCTGGACATGAGGACGCCCCACAAGGCCAAGGTGGTCAACATCTGTGTGTGGGTCTGGCGTCGGCGATAGGGGTACCGGCCATGGTGTTGGGAGATGTGGAGGTGGAGGTCGAACATAACAGTAGGTTATATTGTCTGTCTGTCTGTCTGTCTGTCTGTCTGTCTGTCTGTCTGTCTGTCTGTCTGTCTGTCTGTTGTCTGTCTGTCTGTCTGTCTGTCTGTCTGTCTGTCTGTCTGTCTGTCTGTCTGTCTGTCTGTCTGTCGTCTGTCTATGGCTATGTTTAGACAGGCAGCCCAATTCTGATATTTATTTCGGTGTTGGTCTTTTCACCAGATCAGCTCTGAAAAATAAGGTGTTAAATAGACATTGTTTGGTTAATTATCAGTCTGATTTATCTGTTCTACCCTCAGTCTGACCTCTGACCTCTGTGTTCATCTAATTTCAGATTCTCTCTCTCAATTTAATTTCAATTTCAGTTCCATTTAAGGGGTTTTATTGGCATGGGAAACCATATGTTTTACATTGCCAAAGCAAGTGAAAAAGATAATAAACAAAAATGAAATAAACAATAAAAAAATTAACAGTAAACATTCTACTCCCAATGTTCAAAGGAATAGAGCATTTCAAATGTCTATTATGGCTATATACAGTGTTGTAACAATGTGCAAATAGTTAAAGTACCAAAAAGAAATATATTACTATATATATATGTATATTGGTTGTATTTACAATGGTGTTTGTTCTTCACTGGTTGCCCTTTTTTGTGACAACAGGTCACAACTTTGGTGCTGTGTGAAACACTGTGGTATTTCACCCAATAGATATGGGAGTTGGTCAAAATTGAATTTGTTTTCGAATTCTTTGGGGGTCTGTGTAATCTTAGGGGAAATTTGTGTCTCTCTATATGTGTCATACATTTGGCAGGAGTTAGGAAGTGCAGCTCAGTTTTCACCTCATTTGTGGGCAGTGTGGCACATAGCCTGCTTCTCTTGAGAGCCAGGTCTGCTATGGAGGCCTTTCTCAATAGCAAGGTATGCTCACTGAGTCTGTACATGTCAAAGCTTTCCTTAATTTGAGTCAGTTACAGTGGAAGGGATTCTGCAACTGTGTACTCTCGCGTTTAGGGCCAAATAGCATTCTAGTTTGCCAAAAATGTTTGTTAATCTCTTTCCAGTGTGTCAAAGTAATTGGAGGCCAAATTACAGCCTACGAGTCTTCTTGGCGGTATGAACGCCCAGAAGCTTGCGCACCACCCTATTTTGGACGTTTCTTCCATCTTCTCTGCAGATCCATCTCAAGCTCTGTCAGGTTTTGGATGAGAGAGCGGATTGCTGCCACAGCTATTTTGCAGGTCTCTCCCTGAGGATGGTCGATCGGGTTCAAGTCCGGGCTCTGGCTGGGCCACTTAAGGACATTCAAGACATTATTTGTCCCGAAGCCAACTCCTGCGTTTGTCTTGGCTGTCGGATTAGGGTCTTTGTCCTGATGGAAGTGAACCTTCCTCCCAGTGCTCAGGCCTGAGCGCCATCGGCGAGCAGGTTTTTCATCAAGGAACTCTATGTAACTGCATCTTTCCTCAATCCTGACTAGTCTCCCGTCCGCTGACACCTGAAAACATCCCCACAGCCACAAGGGCTGCCCACCACATAGCTTTTTACTTCAACCCGGTAGAAATGGGTAGCAGTTTCTCTCAGACATGACACTTAGGGCTTTCCAGGCCAAAAGAGTTCAATCTTGGTTCCTC
>NW_019944473.1:3122-28700 GCF_002910315.2 Salvelinus sp. IW2-2015 | reverse complement strand
GGAGGAGAGAAGAGAGGAGGAGGAGGAGAGAGGAGGAGAGAGAGAGGAGAGAAGAGAGATAGAGAGAGAGAGAGAGAGAGAGGGGGGAGAGAGAGAGAGAGAGAAGAAGAGAGAGAGAGGAGAGAGGAGGAGGAGAGAGAGAGAGGAAGAAGACGAGAGAGAAGAAGGAGAGAGAGAGGAGACGGGGAGTGAGAGAGAGAGGAGGGAGGGGAGAGAGAAGAGAGAGAGAAGAGAAAAGAGAGAGGAGAGAGAGAGAGAGCGAGAAGAAGAAAGAGAGAGAGAGAGAGAGAGAAGAAGAGAAGAGAGAGAGAGAGAGAAGAGAAGAGAAGAGAGAGAGAGAAGAGAAGGGAGAGAAGAGAGAGACAAGGGAGAGGGAGAGAGGAAAAAGAGAAGAGAGGGAGAGAAGAAGAAGAAGAAGAGGAGAGAGAGAGAGAGAGAGAGAGAGAGAGAGAGAGAAGAGGAAGAGATAGATGAGAAGAGAGAGAGAGAGACGAAAAGAAGAGAGAGAGAGAGAGGAAGAAGAGAAGAGGAGAGGATAGAAGAGAGGAGAGAGAGAGATAGAGAGAGAGAAGAGACTAGGGCTGTGGAATTTTTCCACATGAGATAAAAAACTAATATTTTAAAAGTGTTAAAAAAAACAACGTTGTTGTGAGAGAAAACCCTCACACACAGTTGACTGTCATTTCATATTCAAAAAATCTCTCTCTCTCTCGCTCTCTCTCTCTCTCTCCCGCTCCTCTCTCTCTCTCTCTCTCCCTGTCATTAATGATGGCATTAGGCTTCTGGCCGTTAGCTCGCTCTGAGGAATGAGTGGGAGGAAAGGGCACCTTCTCTGGAGTGTTAGTAACCACAGAGAGAGTTTCAGCTGTGGCTAGGGATATTACTGTGAATAAGTGTTGCGGATGACAAGGGGAAACCATGATGCACCTCTTAAAAGCATTTAACCGAAGGAAGGCAATTTCATTGATTAATAGAAGACACCTGTTTAAAAATCCTGATTTATATTCGATTCTCTGCTCAACCACCTTTCCCCCTCCCTCTCTCCCTCTTTCTCTCCCTCTCTGTCTTTCTCTCTCCCTTTTTTCTCTCTCTCTCTCTCTTGAAATCAAATGAGCAACAACCAGGTAGCTAACAGAGTTAGAAAAGGTTGAGGAGGTACGAGAGATGCATCTACATCTGCATTGCTTGCTGTTTGGGGTTTTAGGCTGGGTTTAGGTACAGCACTTTGTGACATCAGCTGATGTAAGAAGGGCTTTACAAATTTGATTGATTGATTGAAGAGAAGATGGAAGAGAAGATGGAAGAGAGATGGAAGAGATGAGGAAGATGGGAGGAAGAGTGGTGACAGAGGAGTAGCAGTGAGTGACTGCAGTGGTTGGCTGTCACCCAGCCCTCTGTGTCTCCAAGGAGGCCAGGCCTCGTGCGTGTGTGTGGTAGTGCTGAGCAATTAACCTTTTCGTTATTAAACAACTAATTGACCGACCTCGGTTAAATCACTTGAATTCCACCCACCCACTTGGGAGCCAGGCCCAACCACTGGGGAGCCAAGCTCAGCCAACCAGAATTTGTTTTTCCCCCACAAAGGGGCTTTGTTACAGACAGAAATACTCCTCAGTTTCATCAGCTGTCTGGGTGGCTGGTCTCAGTCGATCCCCAAGGTGAAGAAGCCGGACGTGGAGGTCTTGGGCTGGCATGGTTACACATGGTCTGCAGTTGTGAGGCCGGTTGGACGTACTGCCAAATTCTCTAAAACAACGTTGGAGGCGGTTTATGGTAGAGAAATTAACATAAAATTCTCTGGCAACAGCTCTGATGGACAYTCCTGCAGTCAGCACGCCAATTGCACCCTCCCTCAAAACATCAGACATCTCTTGCATTGTGTTGTGTGACAAAACTACACATTTTAGAGTGGCCTTTTATTGTCCCCAGCACAAGGTGCACCTGTGTTATGATCATGCGGTTTAATCAGCTTCTTGATATGCCACACCTGTCAAGTGGCTGGATTATCTTGGCAAATGAGAAATGCTCACTAACAGGGATGTAAACAAATGTGAGCACTAAATTTGTGAAAAATACCTTTTTTGTGCAAACGAAACATTTCTGTGATTTTTTTTTTCAGTTCATGAAACACTTTACCAACACTTCACCTGTTGAGTTTATATTTTTGTTCAGTATAGTTMATGTTCAGTATATATAATGAGCTCAACACACTGTTTATGTTGAGAGAAATCATATCAYTCAAGAGAGAAATTAAGTCAAGATCTATGTGGGACACTTGGCTGAAGGGAGTTGTAGTTTTCATGAAGCAAATATTCAACCTATTCCAGTGCATGGTAACATGGTAAATAACTACAATGACCATAATCCATTGCACTTGTTTTTCCTGTCTGGATAGCCTCCAAACAGACACATGAGAGAGGAATGTAGGCTACACAACACAACTAGCAGAGAAATACAGACAGTTTGTGAGGACAAAATAAACAAGAAATAAGACCAAAAAACTGAAAACTTGAGCATGCATAACTATTCACCCCCCCAAAGTCAATACTTTGTAGAGCCACCTTTTGCAGCAATTACAGCCACAMGTCTCTTGGGGAATGTCTCTATAAGCTTGGCATATCTAGCCACTGGGATGTTTGCCCATTCTTCAAGGCAAAACTGCTCCAGCTCCTTCAAGTTGGATCGATTCCACTGGTGTACAGCAATCTTTAAGTCATACCACAGATTCTCAATTGGATTTAGGTCTGGGCTTTGACTAGGCCATTCCAAGACATTTAAAWGTTTGCCATGAAACCACTCGAGTGTTGCTTTAACAGTATGATTAGGGTGATTGTCCTGCTGGAAGGTGAACCTCCGTCCCAGTCTCAAATCTCTTGAAGACTGAAACAGGTTTCCCTCAAAAATGTCCCTGTATTTAGCGCCATCCATCATTCCTTCAATTCTGACCAGTTTCCCAGTCCCTGCCGATGGAAAAACATCCCCACAGCATGATGCTGCCACCACCATGCTTCACTGTGGGGGACGTTGTTCTCGGGGTGATGAGAGGTGTTAGGTATGTTCCAGATGTTTTCCTTAATGGCCAAAAAGCAACATTTTAGTCTCATCTGACCAGAGTACCTTCTTCCATATGTTTGGGGAGTCTCCCACATGCCTTTTGGCGAACATCAAATGTGTTTGCTTATTTTTTTYGTTAAGCAATGGCTTTTTTCTGGCCAATCTTCCATAAAGCCCAGCTCTGTGGAGTGTACRGCTTAAAGTGGTCCTATGGACAGATACTCCAATCTCCACTGTGGAGCTGCAGCTCCTTCAGGGTTATCTTTGATCTCTTTGTTYCCTCTCTGAYTAATGCCCTCCTTGCCTGGTCCGTGAGTTTTGGTGGGCGGCMCTCTCCTGGCAGGTTTGTTGTGGTGCCATATTCTTTCCATTTTTAATATTGGATTTAATGGTGCTCTGTGGGATGTTCAAAGTTAAGATATTTTTATATAACCTAACCCTGATCTGTGCTTCTCCATAATTTTGTCCCTGACCTGTTTGGAGAGCTCCTTGGTCTTCATGGTGTCGCTTGCTTGGTGGTGTTGCAGACTCTGGGAATTTTCAGAATAGGTGTACAGTTGAAGTCGGAAGTTTACATACACTTAGGATGGAGTCATTAAATCTCATTTTTCAACCACTCCACACATTTCTTGTTAACAAACTATAGTTTTGGCAAGTCGGTTAGGACATCTACTTTGTGCATTACACAAGTACTTTTTCCAATAATTGTTAACAGACAGATTATTTCACTTATAACTCACTGTATCACATTTCCCGTGGGTCAGAAGTTTTCATACACTAAGTTGACTGTGCCTTTAAACAGCTTGGAAAATTCCAGAAAACAATGTCATGGCTTTAGAAGCTTCTGATAGGCTAATTGACATAATTTAAATCAATTGGAGGTGTACCTGTGGATGTCTTTCAAGGCCTACCTTCAAACGCCATGCCTCTTTGCTTGCCATAATGACCATTGTTTGTATGGATGACAAAAGGGGGATGCTTGCAAGCCAAAGAACACCATCTCAACCGTGAAGCACTGGGGTGGCAGCATCATGTTGTGGGGGTGCTTTGCTGCAGGAGGGACTAGTGCACTTCACAAAATAGATGGCATTACGAGGGAGGAAAATTATGTGGATATATTGAAGCAACATCTCAAGACATCAGTCAGGAAGTTAAAGCTTGGTCGCAAATGGGTCTTCCTAATGGACAATGACCCCAAGCATACTTCCAAAACTGTGTCAATATGGCTTAAGGACAACAAAGTCTGGTAATTGGAGTGGCCATCACAAATCCCTGACCTCAATCCTATAGAACATTTTTGGGCAGAACTGAAAAAGCGTGTGCGAGCAAGGAGGCCTACAAGCCTGACTCAGTTACACCAGCTCTGTCAGGAGGAATGGGCCAAAATTCCCCCAACTTATTGTGGGAAGCTTGTGGAAGGCTACCCGAAACGTTTGACCCAAGTTAAACAATTTAAAGGTAATGCTACCAAATACTAATTGAGTGTATGTAAACTTCTGACCCACTGGGAATGAGATGAAAGAAATAAAAGCTGAAATAAATAATTCTCTCTATTATTAATCTGACATTTCACATTCTTAAAATAAAGTGGTGATCCTAACTGACCTAAGACAGGGATTTGTACTAGGATTAAATGTCAGGAATTGTGAAAAACTGAGTTTAAATGTATTTGGCTAAGGTTTATGTAAACTTTCAACTTCAACTGTATCTGTAATAATTATAATATCTAATGATGCTTAATGAATAATCTGTAATAATTCTAATATCTAATGTATAGTGTTGTATCTGTAATAATTATAATATCTAATGTACAGTGTTGTATCTGTAATAATTACAATCTCTAATGATGCTTAATTAATAATCTGTAATATTTACAATCTCTAATGATGTATGGTGATGTATCTGCTATAATTATACTCTCTAGTGATGTATAGTGATGTGTCTGCATCATTATAATCTCTAGTGATGTATAGTGATGTATCTGCTATAATTATAATCTCTAGTGATGTATAGTGATGTATCTGCTATAATTATAATCTCTAGTGATGTATATGCTATAATTATAATCTCTAGTGATGTATAGTGATGTGTCTGCTATAATTATAATCTGTAGTGATGTATAGTGATGTATCTGAATTATTATAATCTCTAATGACATATTATTATTTAACTCGGCAAGTCAGTTAAGAACAATTTCTTATTTACTATGACAGCCTAGGAACAGTGGGTTAACTGGCTTGTTCAGGGGCAGAACAACAGAATTGTACATTGTCAGCTCGGGGATTTGCTCTTGCAACCTTTCGGTTACTAGTCCAACGCTCTAACCACGAGGCTACCTGCCGCCCCATAATTACAGTATCTGCTATAATTATAATCTCTAGTGATGCATAGTGATGTGTCTGCTATCATTATACTGTCTAGTGATGTATAGTGAAGTATCTGTAATAATTATCTCTAATGATGCATAGTGACTGATCTTTAATAATTATAATCTCTAATAATGTATAGTGATGTATCTTCTCAAACTATAATATCTTTAGTATCTCACAAAAACACACAGGAAGGAAAGGTTCAACTGATTCTCTTTCATCTCTCCATGTGGCGATGATTTAACACGCACGCACGCACGCACACACACACAAGCGGTAATAAATGCCATATATTAACCGTTGGACATGTGTACATCGGAACTAGAAGCACAAGCATTTCTCTACACTCGCACTAACATCTGCTAACCGTGTGTATGTGACCAATAACATTTGATTTGTGTGACTTTTTTTTGTATGATTATTTATGATATTGTTTTTTCTTGAAGGTGTGTCTTAAACGTGTAAACACGTGAACGCATGACTTTTAAAAAAAGAATTATATTATATTATTTATTTTACCATTCAACCAAATGTATTTATAAGAATACGATGAGTAAGCATCTGTTTAATTCACTTCCAGACAGTCGGTTAATGGATTTCCCTGCACAATATAATAGCCACTGTACTAACAGGACCAATGCACTGTTTACCATTTGTCTAGGTGGGGGGGTTATAATGCCTGTATATTTAAACACAACACATTACCAACATTATAACATTGTTCATTAGGTCTACATGAATTCGTTATACATATTTTTAAAAAGGTAGTTGAACTGTCAATGCTTTCATGTTAGGCTATTACATGAGCATACAATGTGGGATCTTCAGATTTGTGAGATTAAACATGTATGAATCTCTCTCATTCTTGGTGTCTTCACATATTTAGACAGACATAATTTATTGTTTTACATTTCTGTCAGTGTAGTTTGTGTTGTTCTGTCAGTGTATATGTCAGTGTAGTTCTGTCAGTGTATTTCTGTCAGTGTATTTCTGTCAGTGTATTTCTGTCAGTGTATTTCTGTCAGTGTATTTCTGTCAGAACTACACTGAGTTTTGTCAGTGTAGTTTTGTCAGTGTGGTTTTGTCAGTGTAGTTTTGTCAGTGTAGTTTTGTCAGTGTATTTATGTTAGTGTAGTTTTGTCAGTGTGTTTCTGTCAGTGTATTTTTGTCAGTGTATTTCTGTCAGTGTATTTCTGTCAGTATATTTGTCATTGTCCACAGCACCATAGTCTATGTGTTTCATTAAACATTTACAGGCTGGTAATAAAACCTTATCCTCATTTCTGTATGTAGATCTGGGAGTTGCATTGAATTGGCATTACTTTTTAATTCTCCCTCTTAAGCATTTTTTATTGAAATGTAAAAAAATGAAGAGTTTACCATAAATTTTCCCTTCACATTGTTTGCTGAATATTGTACATTTTTTCAGTCATTTCGATAGTTCATACTAGTATACTTTAGTTACAATGTTATTGTATTTCTTTATTAGGTATGTCATATTTTTTCACATAATAATATCACTATGCGTGTGTGTTTGCGCGGGCGGAGCCCAGTGCATTGGAAGAACGACATTATTTCCAGATTTTTTCCATAGTTTGAAAATGTTCGAACTTAAAATGTCGAGCCGCGCATTATCCCCAAGTAATTTTCTTATTTCTAAAATTTTTCTCCCCAATTTCGTGGTATCCAATGTTTTAGTAGTTACTATCTTGTCTCATCGCTACAACTCCCGTACGGGCTCGGGAGAGACGAAGGTCGAAAGCCACGCGTCCTCCGAAACACAACCCAACCAAACCGCACTGCTTCTTAACACAGTGCGCATCCAACCCGGAAAACAGCCGCACCAATGTGTTGGAGGAAACACTGTGCACCTGGCTAGCATGCACTGTGCCCGGCCCGCCACAGGAGTCGCTAGTGCAAGATGAGACAAGGATATCCCTACCGGCCAAACCCTCCCTAACCCAGACGACGCTAGGCCAATTGTGTGTCGCCCCAAGGCCGGCGACAGAGCCTGGACGCGAACCCAGAGTCTCTGGTGGCACAGCTAGCACTGCGATGCAGTGCCCTAGACCACTGCGCCACCCGGGAGGCCACAGGATAAGAAGATTATCAATTTGACTTCAGATTCTCCCGTATATATATACGTTTTTACACGCTTAAAATGTTGCAGTTGTTCCAAACATCAAATTTCAAGTTAACGGTTAATGTTTGGGATAGGGTTAAAACATTACGTTTAGGTATTCACTCCAAATGGTTAAGTTAACGGTTAATATTTGGGATTGGGTTAACCTCCCCCTCCAAAATGTTTTTAATAAAAAATAAACAAGTTTACCACTACACACACACGTGACCTTTGGATCTGGAGTCATGGGATTACAAATGTTGAAAGAACTAAAAAGTTATTATTAAATTTTTTTACATTTAAAATATTTAATGTAGACCCAATTAACAATGTTATGTGGTAATGTGTTGTTTATATACAGGCATTATAACCCCCACCTTGACAGATGGTAAACAGAGCATGGGTCCTATGGCTATTCATTTGTGGAGGGAAATCCATGAACACTAGAACCTCCATAGGCCGACGACCACTGACGTTTGATTTTATTTTTTTATAAAAAAAAAAAAGCCTATTCCTAAATTAATCCACCTAGACAATGGACTGTAGGACGTTGGTACCCAGCCAGGCGATAATGCGTGTCTCACTCCTCACTGAATGAATGACAAATGGATGAATGTGCTTCACAATTGCATTTAAATTAGGCTGAATGATAAGGAGGGTGAAGAGGTTGATTTAATTTAGAAAAGACAATAGTGTGATGATGAGTTTGTATTTTGTTTATTGATCAGCAGCAAATCATTTGACCGCAAACCTCTAGGGTTGACACCGTTCTCTTTTACGTTTTACTTTGTTAAAATAAGCTATTATGGGACTGTTTTATTTTCTATAACTCTATTACTAATCAAATGTATTGTAAGGGAAGCGAAAACATGCTACTTGTTGCAGTAGGCCTTTAGAATAACACTAAACATATCCTGGACTTTATCCAGTGAAGCAAAAGATGCCAAGACGATGAGCGGGAAACAAACGATGCCAGTCAGCCTGCACAGACGGCCCATTGAAACATAAACTATACTGAAACTAATTTCACACATAGTAAGAGATAGCCTATATACAATATTTAAAATTGACAATCTGTTGAGTGACAATATTTGGCCGATCAGTTGTCAAATTGTACATGAAGAGATGGGCACATCTTGTAATTGACAGATGCAGGGAAAGGAGCATCGCTTTATCAAATCCTCCTGCAGAGTCACATGCAGGTAAAACAYGTTTGATTTCTATACAGTATCTGAAAGAGCATATTCTGCAGTTTCTATGACACTTACCATYGTCAAATAATTCTCAAAATTCAAGAGGGGATGGTATTTTATCCAAATATCACTTTTTCCAAGAATATCCGTGCTTACCGTGCATTCAGCACATGACCTGGGGAAGGGTACCAAAACATTTCTGCAGCATTGAAGGTCCCCAAGAATACAGTGGTCTCCATTATTCTTAAATGGAAGAAGTTCTGGAACCATCAAGACTCTTCCTAGAGCTGGCYGCCTAGCCAAACTGAGCAATCAGGGGAGAAGGGCCTTGGTCAGGGAGGTGACAAAGACCTGATGGTCACTCTGACAGAGCTCCAGTTCCTCTGTGAAGATGGGASAACCTTCCAGAAGGACAACTCATCTCTGCAGCACTCGAACCAATCAGGCCTTTATCATAGAGTGGCAAGACGGAAGCCACTTCTCAGTAAAAGGCACATGACATCCTGATGAAACCAATATTGAACTCGTTGGCATGAATGCCAAGCATCACATCTGGAGGAAACCTGGCACCATCCCAACGGTGAAGTATGGTGTTGGCAGCATCATACTGTAGGGATGTTTTTCAGTGACAGTGACTGGGATACTAGTCAGGATCGAGGGAAAGATGAACAGAGCAAAGTACAGAGAGATCCTTGATGAAAATCTGCTCCAGAGCGCTCAGGCTGGGGCGAAGGTTCACTTTCCAACTGGACAGCGACCCTAAGCACACAGACAAGACATCGCAGGAGTGGCTTTGGAACAAKTCTCTGAATGTCTTTGAGTGGCCCAGCCAGAGCCCGGACTTGAACCCGATCTAACATCTCTGGAGAGACCTGAAAATAGCTKTGCAGCGACGCTCCCCATCCAAACTGACAGAGCTTGAGAGGATATGCAGAGAAGAATGGGAGAAACTCCCCAAATACAGGTGTGACAAGCTTGCAGTGTCCTACACAAGAAGACTCGAGGCTGTAATCACTGCCAAAGGTGCATCAACAAAGAACTGAGTTAAGGGTTTGAATACTTATGAAAATGTGATATTTCAGTTTCATATGTTTAATAAATATGCAAAAAAAATCGAAAAACCTGTTTTTACTTTGTCATTATGTGGATTGTGATTTCATTAACGTATGTGAGTCCTTATGGAGGTTCGTGATTGTTTTACGGCCGGTATTGTGAAGTCTTTGGGGTATTTTGGATCATTAAGGGTATGTGATCGTCTTAGGGGTATATGTGATGTCATATGGGGTTTGGTGTTGTATTACGGGGTATTTGATGCTATTATGGGTATCGTGTGATGTCTATTGCGGTATTTGTGAGTGTTTTTTCATTTTGGGTATTGGTGAAGTCATATGGGGATATTGTGATGTATTACGGGGTTTGTGATGTCATTATGGGTATTGTGTGCAGTTGATGAGGGACAAAAATGACTATTTTAGCTCTTCTTTGTCTAACCATAACAGCATCGTTTACACCTCTTAAGCTTTAGCCCCACCAATTCGTTTCGCTCCAGAGCACACTTGACGCTCGTGGCTGGTGATTTGTTTACCTATGCATAATATAAAAACAGATCTGCACCAAACAATTTGCAATAGCATTTAGTCTTACGATATGACATGGAAAGACTAGATGACAAGTGATATCATATTAATGAAAACATAACTTTATTGAAAGAATATGTCATTCAAACCTGAAAATTAAGACAATTAAGTGCTATCATAACCATACATTATAAAATTACATTTCAGGGTTATTTTCATTCACAAATCGAATTGGTATTACATATGACAATACCTCAGCATATAACTATCAGTTATTTCATCTACATTCAACTAGCATTCGTCTATCACACGCGTCAGAAACGTGAACAATTCCAAAAGCAAAACATTATTTTACAGTCATTAAAATTCTTACACCACGAAGGCCATTAGCCATGAATGAAACACAAGGAAGCCTGGCATGCAGGATGTGTTGGTGAGGAAAGTGACATGGGGGGGGGAGAGGGATGGGAGAAGGGAGAATATGGGAGAGGGGGCATGGGAGTGGGGATATGGGGCAGAGGGGGCATGGGCAAGTGGAGGAATGGGAGGGGATATGGGAGAGGGGCATGGTGACGTGGGGATCATGGGAGAGGGGGCATGGGAGTTGGGAGATGCGGAGAGGGGATACATGGAGAGGGGGCATGGGAGTGGGGACATGGGAGGGGAGGCATGGGAGAGGGAGAATGGGGTGGGGACATGGGGGGGGCTGGGAGGGCAGGCAGTGGGGACATGGGGGAGGGAGAATGGGAAGAGGGACATGGGGTGGGGGACAATGGGAGAGGGGACATGGAATGGGGAGAGGAGGGAGGAGTGGGGACATGGGAGGATGGGGACATGGGGAGGGGAATGGGAGAGGGCGACTGGGACGGGAATGGGGGGATGGGAGAGGGCTGGGGAGGTGAATGGAGTGCGGGCATGGGACGTGGGGACATGGGATGGGAAGGGGGTGAGGGACTGGGAGATGGAATGGAAGGGACTGGAGTGGGCACATGGACGCAGAGGGGGAGATGGATTAAGGGACGGCTGGTAGGGACTGGAAGGAATGGGCGCCAGTGGGGGACAAATGCGACGCTGCGGACTGCAGCGAAGGGAACATGCAAAGAGTAAAACGATAGTGACATTGAGACGTACTTCTGAAGTCACTTTACTACAGTGACATCCCTGAGCTAATCCTGAGTCCCCTTTACTATGAACATTATAATTTCGGAAGTCCCTTTATAAGTGAATCTGCTAAACATCTGAGATACCTGTCTCTAAGGACATCTCGTATACTGAAGTCACCTTTTACTACGTTGCACATCTGGCTATCTAGAGTCATTATTATAGTGAAAATCTGAGCTATTGGCAGTTCCACTTACTTAACGTGAACAGTCTGACGCTCAATTGAGGTTCCCATCTATATGACATTGCAGCTTACATCTGAGTCCGCTTATAGTGCCCTGAGTTTGCATCCCTTTCTATGAACATCTAGGCTCATACTGAGTCCTTTACTGCGTTGAAGCATGCCTAACTGAGTTCACATTTTGAACTGCGGTCCCTTTGCCTCATTCTCACTACTCTATTTCGCACGAGGCAAACTCACTGGAGTGCCCCAACTCAAAACATTTTTGTCCTTATGATGCCAAAACAAACAGTTTGCGCATTAGGTACCACAGCAAAAACGGTCTGTTCTGCTTTACTTCTTTCCTGTACTCATAACCAAGTGAGCTTAAGTAACATTATCTTCTGCTACCCGACGGCAAGCGTACCAGGAGCGCCAGTTTAGGTCCAAAGAGGCTTTTAAACCTTACACCCCAAACCCATAGGATCCGAAATCTAGTAAATGGCTACCAGACTATATGCATGTTCCACCCCCCCCCCCCTATATACACTGTGCTACTCTATGTATTATCTATGCTAGTCTTTAATAACTCTACCTAATTATAACATTTAACTCTATTTACCTCGGCTACCGGTGACCCCGCACATTGACTCCTGTGTACTGTACCTGTATATAGCTGTATTGGTTAGGCTTGTAAGTAAGTATTCACCTGTACCTGTTGTTTTGGCAAATGTGACAAACAATTTGATTGAGTCATCACTCAATCTCTAACTGACAGCAGGTCTCTCTGAATTAGTTGGACTAACCAGTTTGCCCATTTCTTGCAGGTGCTGGTGATTACCACTGCCATTCTGGAACAAAAGGTACACCTATATATACACAAAAGTATGTGGACACCCCTTAAATTAGTGGATTCGGCTAATTGACACCCGTTGCCGACAGGTGTATAAAATCGAGCACAGCCATGAAAATCTCCATAGTAAAACATTCGGCGTAGAATGGCCTTACTGAAAGAGCTTAGACTTTTAACGTGCGCTGTCACAGGTGCACCTTTCTCAACAAGTCAACAGTCAGTTGGTCAAATGTCGCTCCTGCTAGAGCTGACCCGGGGCAACTGTAAGGTGCTGTTATTGTGAAGTGGAGACGTCTAGGAGCACAACGTCTCAGTCGCGAGTGATAGGCCACACACGCTTCTTGTACCAGGTATGGATGAAGCCAGGACGACATCGATCTTTCATGTTAAAGATGAAGACCGTCCAGAACGGTAATTGTAGGTGTAACCTCAAGGTACGCTTTGAGGGAATCACCATACGATGGATACTTCCAAAAACAAGTCTCCAAACCCTGACTATTTGTGGACACAGAAACCTTTGCAACCAATGCCTGTGAGGAAAAACAACAASAAGAAGTCTCTCCCTTAGCCTTTCCTGAGGCGTTGACTGAACTGCCTGACGTACACTGCCAAGATCTAAACCAACTGGACGTTCCGGGATTCCGGTGCCTGTGTGTCAACATCATCATCGTAGGACTGAAATGTGCTCTCGGGCAACACAGAGTGTTTACGCGTTACGGGGACGTGGAGCACCAACAGAAAGACTTAGAGACAAGATGAGAGAAAATAGATCACTGTTAGTGTACTCCATAAACTATGAATAAAAAAAGGCCTGATAATAACAATAACAACATTACTTCTAGCTGAGAGGTCTCAGATGGTGGTTCCTCAACTTCCTCTGGCTTCTTGATCTCCTCCTCTTCATCCTCGTCTTCTTCCAATAGCTCAGCATCAACGGCATTTTCCTATAAGAAGGCCATGCTTTCATGGTCCTCCTCATCCTGCAGGCCATGGTCCTCCTCATGGACAGGGACTGTATTATCTGCTGGTACTGGTCTCCTCTGTCCATTTCTAAAAGTCAAACATAAAGACAAACAACAATATATTTTCAAATGTAAATCAGTAACAACCCTTTTCAAAGAATAGCCTAAAATTGACMAAAAATAATACACCTCAGTACATCAAAAAGTGAATCAACGAAATTGAATATCTATATCAATCAATCGATCAATATCTATATCTATMTMTATCTATATATTGAGTATCCACAAGTTATCAATTGCAAGGTGACACAGTTACACTTTATTATCTAATGGTTTTCACTGTAATATTTGAGAAAACATGTCATATAATTACATGTCTGATAGTCCACGATAATGTATTGCCTGTAAGTAGCAAAGTCACAAACCAGCTAAACCAGGAACATTTCGTTAACAAGCTGACCTCCACATAGTCATTATTTCAAAGCTATTATCATAAGGTTTAGGCTAAAAAACAGCCATAAGATTTACTATTTCAAGTGTTGGTTCAGGAAAGAGGAAAGGGGGGTCGAGGTAAAGAGTGGGATTATTTAAGATACTCCCTGAAGAGGTAGGGTATCTGGTGCTTTTGCACGATGGCCAGGGACTCTGCTGTCCTAGCTTCAGGGCGAAGCTAGTTCCTCAATTGGGGTGCCAGGATAGAGTGCTTGGACTGGGCCCTTCACCCTATGGGATGGCGAAGAGACCAGAGGTTGCAGAACGTAGTCCTCGGGTTGGGGTCTGGGGTTTGAACAGAGCCCGCAGGTAGGGAGGGGCAGTTCCTCTTGCTGCTCCGTAGGTAGGCACCATGGTCTTGTAGTGGATGCGAGCTTTGACTGGAAGCCAGTGGAGTGTGTGGAGGAGTGGAGTGAGATGGGATAACTTGGGAAGATTGAAAACCAGGTGGGCTGCAGCGTTCTGGATAAGTTACAGGGGTTTTAGTGCACAAGCCGGAAGCCCAGCCAACAGTAAGTTGCAGTCGCCCAGACGGGAGATGACAAGAGCCTGGATTAGGACCTGCGCCGCTTCCTGTGTGAGGTAGGGTCGTACTCTATGGATGTTGTACATCATGAACCTGAAGGAGCGAGTCACTGCTTTGATGTTTGCAGAGAACGACAGGGTGTTGCCCAGGGTCACGTCACGGCTTTTTGTACTTTCGGACGGCGATAACTCTGGAGTTGTCAATCGTGATGGAGAGGTCTTTCAGCAGGCAGGCAGGCCTTCCCCCGGGAGGAAGAGCAGCTCCGTCATGTTGAGGTTCAGCTTGAGGTGGTGGGCCGACATCCAAGCTGAGATATCTGCCAGGCACGCTGAGATGCACGTCACAACATGGGTATCAGAAGGGGGGAAGGAGAAAAGTAGTTGAGTGTCATCTGTATAGCAATGATAGGAGAAACCATGTGAGGATATGACAGAGCTGAGTGACTTGGTGTATAGAGAGAAGAGGAGAGGTCCATCCTCATAGCAGTGATAGGAGAGACCATGTGAGGATATGACAGAGCAAAGTGACTTGGTATATAGAGAGAAGAGGAGAGGTCCATCCTCATAGCAGTGATAGGAGAGACCATGTGAGGATATGACAGAGCAGAGTGACTTGGTGTATAGAGAGAAGAGGAGAGGTCCATCCTCATAGCAGTGATAGGAGAGACTATGTGAGGATAGTACGAAGCTGAGTGACTTGGTGTATAGAGAGAAGAGGAGAGGGCCTAGAACTGAGCCCTGTGGGACACCAGTAGTGAGAGTACGTAGTGCAGAAAATAGATCCTCTCCATGKCACCTGGTAGGAGAGGCCTCCCAAGTAGGATGCAATCAAAGAAGGTGCAATGCCTGACACACCCAGGCCTGAGAGGGTGGAAAGCACTGACAGGGTGGAGTATATGATGGTTTACAGGGTAGAAGGCAGTGGATAGATCTAGAAGGTAGAGAACAGAGCTTTGGCAGTGTGGAGTGGCCTCGTGACACAATCTCAGTTGAGTGATCCGTCTTGACTGGTTTAGGCTCAAGAAGATTGTTCTGAGAAAGATGAGATGAGACATGAAGATGAGAGATGAGATGAATGAGATGAGAGATGAGAGATGAGAATGAGAGAGAGGGAGAGTGGAGAGTGGAGAGAATGAGAGAGGAGAGAGGAGAGAGAGAGAGAGAGAGAAGATGAGAGATGGAGAGAGATGAGATGAAGGAGAGGGAGAGTGGAGAGTGGAGAGATGAAGAGAGGAGAGAGGAGAGAGGAGGGAGAGAGAGAGAGAGGGATGAGAGATAGAAGAGGAGAGAGAGAGATGAGAGAACTGATCAAGTGTTTTGGAAAGAAAAGAAAAGCATACAGGTCTATAGTTTTTGACGGTAGATGAGTCGAGTTTTGGTATCTTGAGGAGGTGAGCGACTCAAGTCAGAGGTTGCAGTGGTCAGGAATGAGTTGGAGGGAAGTGAGGAATGGGAGAAGGCCTCCAGAAATGGTCCGTAGAAGAGAGGAGGGAAAGTGGCTGAGTGGACAGGTTGTCGGGGCTAGACCGACAGCCTGCATATTAAAACACTTCTGTTTTTTTTTCCGATCACGAGTATCATCCGATCTGACTATCAAATGTCAATTTATGGATTCCAATACGAATATGAGTATCACCATGTCGGCACACATCCGCAGGGAGAAACCACTCCCCCTGTAATACAGCCACTGATCATCAAAACTAATTGCCCTTTAATCCCGGTTGAAAAAATATAATTATACTCATCACTCCTGGAGATATAAATCGGAAAACATATTCTAAAATGATAATATTATTATATATTAGCAACATAAAAAACTGAATTATATACAGTTTCTTACCTTGATATTGTGGTCCAAATCTGAATGATGGTGTTGCCAAATTGGTCATAACCTGTCAGATTGAGAAGATGAGGGTGAAGAAGAAGAATGAAGAGCGTCTCCATGTGGTAGCAGCGTCAAACGAGACATTTTCGTGATGAGTTTTTCCCTTTTGCGAGAATGCCTAATACCCACCCTTAACTCCCCTAGAATAATAATATCATTCATTATGCAGACATTGTAAACAATCAAAAAAAGAGGAGTTTTATGTAAAATTGAAAGATTGTAGCTCCAGAGATATTGACGAGACAAACATCGGAAACTTGGTTTTCCGAATTTTTGAACGGACGTGCCGATAAAGAATTAATCAGATTTTCACATGCACACACACACAGCACACACACACACACACACAACACACACACACACACACACACACACACACACACACACACACACACACACACACACACACACACACACACACACACACACACACACACACACACACACACACTCAAACAGCACCATGACAGCCGAGGCAGGGGTACTAATATATGGGATTCTATCCACAGCAACATAAACCAACATACACAGAGAAAACCAAACCATCCATCCTGCAACTCTGTAAAAAAAKATAATTTAAAAAAGCAAGATGACTAGCTCAAGTGAATGAATGCTGCATTATGAAGCAGGCAGACATTGTTTAGAGAGCACTGAAATACATGATAGTGTTTTGTTTTTTTAAAGATAATGACTCCGAGAGAGATTTCCTTTTCATAAAGACACATCCGATTCTGGATCCACTTCAACGTAGCGCCTACTTAGATCCCCCACAAAKAGGGAGAAAAGCTGAATAAATGCAGTTTGTAAGAGATCCTATTCAATCTACACTGCCATTTTGGATTGCAGTCCTAGATGATTTCGACGTGTGAAAAGAAGAAGGGAAAGAGTCATTCAAAGTTTTTTTTTTTAAATTGCGTCCCATTTAAATGAGTCATTTGACCATTCACAGGCRTCAGGAGAAACCTCTCAGTAAAAAAACAGTTCCCCCAACATGGCAATTCAATCTCATTTCCTTCTTGTTTGTCACTGCAGAGATTGTAGACAGCCACTTATWTTCTCTCTCCATGTAGAATAGACCCTGAGTACCTCATACTGTCGCTACAGAGCCTTCAGAAAGTATTCATACCCCCTTGAATTATTCCACATGTTGTCGTGTTACAGCCTGAATTCAAATGTAGATTACATATATTTTTGCCTCCCCCATTTACACACAATACCCCATAATGACAAAGTGAAAACATTTTTTTTTTTAGCAAATGTATTGAAAATGAAATACAGAAATATGTAATTTACATAAGTATTCCCACCCCTGGGTCAATACTTGTTAGATTCACMTTTGGCAACGATTACAGCTGTGAGTCTTTCTGGGTGAGTCTCTAAGAGCCCTTCACACCTGGATTGTACAAGATTTGCACATTATTATTTTTAAAGAATTCTTCAAACTCTGTCAAGTTGATTGTTGATCATTGCTAGACAACCATTTTCAAGTCTTGCCATAGATTTTTCAAGACGATTTCAATCAAAACTGTAACTTGGCTGTAACATTCAACGTCGACTCGGTAAGCTACTAMAGTGTATATTTGGTTTGTTGAAAATATGAAGGGTGGTACTCAGTGATGTGTTGTATTGGATTTGCCGTTAACATAACGCTTCATATTCAAGACAAAACAGGATGTTTTGGAATATTTTCAAATMTGTAGAGGCTTCTTTGTGTGGAGTAACTACAATGTTGTTGATCCATCCTCAATTTTCTCATATCAAAACCATTAAACTCTGTAACTGTTTTAAAATCACCATTGGCCTCATGGTGAAATGCCTCTCCGACAACCGAGGTAGGAAAGACRCCTGAATTTTTTTTGTCACTGACACCACCCAATGTCAGGTCCTGACCTTAGAGATCCTTTTTATGTCTCTATTTGGTTTGGTCAGGGTGCGATTTTGGGTTGGTATTCTATGTTCTTTCGTTCTATTATTTGTATTTCTATGTTTTGGCCGGGTATGGTTCTCAATCAGGGACAGCTGTCTATCGTTGTCTCTGATTGAGAACCATACTTAGGTAGCCCTTTTTCCCACCTGTCTTTGTGGGAGGTTAACTTTGTTTGTTGGCACTATAGCCTTTAGCTTCACGGTTGTTTGGGATTGTTTATTGTTTTTGTCGGCGTCATATGAAATAAAATGAATATGTACGCTCACCACGCTGCACCATGGTCCTCTTCATTCAACGGCCGTGACACCCAAAGTGTAATTAATAACTTGACCAAAACTCAAAGGGATATTCAATGTCTACTTTTTTTTGTATTACCCATCTACCAATAGGTGCCCTTCTTCGCGAGGCATTGGAACACCTCCCTGGTCTTTGTGGTTAAATCTGTGTTTGAAATTCACTGCTTGGCTGAGGGACCTTTCAGATAATGGGCGACAGAGATGAGGTAGTCATTCAAAAATCATGTTAAACACTATTATTACATACAGAGTGAGTCTATGCAACCTATTATGCCATTTGTTAACCAATAAGAGCCTTGTCTAAGCCAGGGGAGGGGAGTTCTACTAAGCTAAACAGAATTGTTTTAAGAAGGTCATACCAAGCATAATTTTTCTATTTGATTTACAAACACATTGAATAACAGATTCAATACATGGAACAGCAGACAGTCCCAAAAATACATTTAAAAGGAAGTCTGTTCTGAAGAATCTCTCCTACAGAGCGTTCGGAAAGTTTTCAGACCCCTTGACTTTTTCCAGATTTTGTTAAGTTTTACAGCCTTATTCTAAAATKGATTAAATTGTCCCCCCTCATCATCAATCTAAACACAATACCCTATTATGAAAAAACTATTTTTTGGGGGACATTTTTGTAAGTTTATTAATAATAAACATTCGGAAATGTAACATGTATATAATTAACTCAAAAACTGTTTTTTACACATTTTTGTTAATTTATTAAAAAATAAAAAAACAGAAAAATCACATTTACTTAAGTATTCAGACCCTTTACTCAGTACTTTGCTGAAGCAACTTTGGCATCGATTACAGCTTTGAGTCTTCTTGGGTATGACGCTACAAGCTTGGCACATCTGTATTTGGGGAGTTTCTCCCATTCTTCTCTGCAGATCCTCTCAAGCTCTGTCAGGTTGGATGGGGAGCGTCGCTGCACAGCTATTTTCAGGTCTCTCCAGAAATGGTAGATCGGGTTCAAGTCCGGGATCTGGCTGGGCCACTCAAAGACATTCAGAGACTTGTCCCGAAGCCACTCCTGCGATGTCTTTGCTGTGTGCTTAGGGTCATTGTCCAGTTGGAAGGTGAATCTTCACCCAAATCTGAGGTCCTGAGTGCTMTGGAGCAGGTTTTCATCAAGGATATCTCTGTACTTTGCTCCGTTCATCTTTCACTCAATCTGGACTTGTCTCCCGGTCCCTGCCCCTGAAAAACATCCTCCCAGCAAGATGCTGCCACCACCATACCTCACCGTAGGGAAGGTGCCAGATTTCCTCCAGATGTGACGCTTGGCATTCAGGCCAAATAGTTCAATCTTGGTTTCATCAGACTAGAGAAAGTTGTTTCTCATGGTCTGAGAGTCCTTTAGGTGCCTTATGACAAACTCCAAGTGGGCTGTCACGTGCCTTTTACTGAGGAGTGGCTTCTGTCTGGCCACTCTAGCATAAAGGTCTGATTGGTGGAGTGCTGCAGAGATGGTTGTCCTTCTGGAAGGTTCTCCCAACTCCACAAAGGAACTCTAGAGCTCTGTCAGAGTGACCATCAGGTTCTTAGTCACCTCCCTTACCAAGGCCTTTCTCCACCGATTGCTCAGTTTGGCCGGGCGAACAGCTCTAGGAAGAGTCTTGGTGGTTCCAAACGTCTTCCATTTAAGAATGACGGAGGCCACTTCTCGGGGAACTTCAATGCAATAGAATTTTTTTGGTACTCTTCCCCAGATCTGTGCCTTGACACATTCCTTTCTCGGAGCTCTGCGGACAATTCCTTCAACCTCATGGCTTGGTTGTTGCTCTGATATGCACTGTCAACTGAGGGACCTAACAGTTGATGTCGGAAGTTTACATACACCTTAGCCAAATACATTTAAACTCAGTTTTTAACAATTCTTGCCATTTAATCAGAGTAAAAAATCCCTGTTTCAGGTCAGTTAGGATCACCACTTTATTTTAAGAATGTGAAATGTCAGAATAATAGTGGAGAGAATTATTTATTTCAGCTTTTATTTCTTTCATCACATTCCAAGTGGGTCAGAAGTTTACATACACTCAATTAGTATTTGGTAGCATTGCCTTTAAATTGTTTAACTTGGGTGAAATGTTTTGGGTAGCCTTCCACAAGCTTCCCACAATAAGTTGTGTGAATTTTGGCCTATTCCTCCTGACAGAGCTGGTGTAACTGAGTCAGGTTTGTAGGCCTCCTTGCTCACATACGCTTTTTCAGTTCTGCCTACAAATTTTCTATAGGATTGAGGTCAGGACTTTGTGAGGGCTACTCCAATATCTTGACTTTGTTGTCCATACGCCATTTTGCCACAACTTTGGAAGTATGCTTGGGGTCATTGTCCATTTGGAAGACCCATTTATGACCAAGCTTTAACTTCCTGACTGATGTCTTGAGATGTTGCTTCAATATATCCACATAATTTTCCAGCCTCATGATGCCATCTATTTTGTGAAGTGCACCAGTCCCTCCTGCACCAAAGCACCCCCACAACATGATGCTGCCACCCCTTGCTTCACGGTTGGGATGGTGTTCTTCGGCTTGCAAGCTTCCCTCTTTTTCCTCTACCTTTGTCCTCTCTTTTCCTTTACCTATACCCCCTGTATATAGTCTCGTTATTGTTAATTTATTTTGTTACTTTGTATTAAAAAAATTATTTAGAGTTTATTTTGTAAATATTTTCTTAACTCTCTTTCTTGAACTGCATTGTTGGTTAAATGCTTGTCAACAAGCATTTCACGGTAAAGTCTGTACCTGTCGGCACGTGACAAATACAATTTGATTTGATTTGATGCACAACGCCAAGCATCGGCTGGAGTGGTGTAAAGCTCACCGCCATTGGACTCTGGAGCAGTGGAAACGGGTTCTCTGGAATGATGAATCACGCTTCACCATCTGTCAGTCCGACGGATGAATCCTGGTTTGGCGGATGCCGGGAGAACGCTAACTGCCGCAATGCATAGTGCCAACTGTAAAGTTTGGTGGAGGAGGAATAATGGTCTGGGGCTGTTTTTCATTTTTCGAGCTAGGCCCCTTAGTTACAGTGAAGGAAAATCTTAACGCTACAGCATACAATGACATTCTGTACAACTCTGTTCTTCCAACTTTGTGGCAACAGTTTGGGGAAGGCCCTTTCCTGTTTTAGCATGACAATGCCCCTATGCACAAAGCAAAGTCCATACAGAAATGGTTTGTTGAGATTGGTGTGGAAGAACTTGACTGGCCTGCACAGAGCCCTGACCTCAACCCCATTGAACACCTTTGGGATGAATTGGAACACGACGGCGAGCCAGGCCTAATCGCCCAACATCAGTGCCCGATCTCACTAATGCTCTTGTGGCTGAATGGAGCAAGTCCTGGCAGCACTGTTCCAACAATAGTGGAAAGCCTTCAGAAGAGTGGAGGCTGTTATAGCAGCAAATGTGGGGACCAACTCCATATTAATGCCCATGATTTTGAACGGGTGTTTCAACGAGCAGGTGTCCCACATACTTTGGTCATGTATGTACCTTACCTGCAAAAAGGATGGAAACCGGGTTACTATTAGATGTTTTCATTTGTGTGTGATGGTGTGTGTGTGTGTGTGTGTGTGTGTGTGTGTGTGTGTGTGTGTGGTGTGTGTGTGTGTGTGTGTGTGTGTGTGTGTGTGTGTGTGTGTGTGTGTGTGTGTGTGTGTGTGTGTGTGTGTGCTGTGTGGTGTGTGTGTGTGTGTGTGTGTGTGTGTGTTTTTTTGGTGCGTGCGTGCGTGGGCGTGCGTGCGTGCGTGCGTGGCGTGCGTGGTGCGTGACAGGGCAGGCTCTGCAAAGGTCAAATTGGGGGTGCTTGTATTTTTCCTGTTTCCAGAAAGATTGTTTACTATTGACGCGAAAATTGGACGTCTATCGATGTCTTGAGGACATCGGGAAAAGATTTCAAAGCTGGTCTCTTGGGGAAACAGTGAGTGCTATTGCATCCAGCAGGGTTTTGCAAGGGGTCGTGTCACAGAGCAGCAGGAGGTGTTATTAAAATCAGTTGTTAATCATTGCCTTGCCATGCCAAGATAGTGTGTTCGATTCCGGGACCATCCATATGTAAAACCAATGCAGGCATGACTAAGTTTTTTGGGGATAAAAGTCTTCGTATTTTATATTCTTCTCTCCAGACTCACATTGTATGAATGAAGTATAATGCAATTGACACAATAGTTGTGATACAATTGATTGTTTTGTGATTCCAGGTTAGAGTTTTTCATTCTGTCCACAACGCTTCTGTCATTTCTGTTGTATTGCAACACTTGAAGTTGAGATGTATAGCTTGACCCTCCTTCCCTCAAACTTCTTGGAGATACCAAGTTTTTTTATTTTTTATTCTTTGATCAACTTCTGACTTAGTCAGAGTTGAAGATAAAATATATAGTTTTGACGTTGACACGAGGCCACAGAAGAACAAGAGCTGTTCGCCATAACTGAGAGATCAAACTACAAGACTAAAGGTACGTAGGGAAATAACAATACATTTTTAAAAAATATGAAAAAATAACAGCAAGAGTCAAAACATTCTAGAATATCAGAAATCCACTTAGGATTCTACTTCCCCTTTCAGAAAACACATAATAGAAAGCCTGTCTTCACTGCTTCTGGAATGAGCCAATGATATTTGGCACAAAGGATGACATTCTCTCACAACAGATAAGCAAAAGGGCGTCATTATAGAGTCTGAAGTGTGAAGTACATCTGACGTGTGTGTGTCTGTGTGTGTGTGTGAGTGTGTGTGTGTGTGTATATGGTGCATCTGAGCAGGAAAACATTATAATACCATCCTTCAGTCTATTTCCTCATAAAAGGTTAACTTATAGCAAATAGAAAAACTGAACAGACTGAAAACAAAGAGTCTAGCAGGATCACAAAGAACAGCACTACTCAAGGATTGGCTACAATTAGGGACACAGACGTTCTGTCACACACACAGACGTTCTAGACGTTCTGTCACACGCACAGACGTTCTGTCACACGCACAGACGTTCTGTCACACGCACAGACGTTCTGTCACACGCACAGACGTTCTGTCACACCTGCGTGTGCACAGAACGTCGGTGCGTGTGACAGAACGTTCTGTGCGTGTGACAGAAACGTCTGTGCGTTTGACAGAACGTCTGTGCGTGTGACAGAACGTCTGTGCGTGTGACAGAACGTCTGTGCGTGTGACAGAACGTCTCAGAACGTCTGTGTGTGGACAGAACGTCTGGTCCCTAATTGTAGCCAATCCTTGAGTAGTGCTCGTTCTTTGTGATCCTGCTAGACCTCTTGTTTTCAGTCTGTTCAGTTTTTCTATTTGCTAAAGTTAACCTTTTATGAGGAAATAGACTGAAGGATGGATTATAATGTTTTCCTGCTCAGATGCCACCATATACACAAACCACACACACACACACCACACACACCACACACACACACACACACCACACACACACACACCACACACACACACCACACACACACACACACACACACACACCACACACACACACACAACACACACCACACACACACACCACACACACACCACACAGCACACAACACGTCAGATGTACTTCACACTTCAGACTCTATAATGACGCCCTTTTGCTTATCTGATGTAGGAGAAGATTCATCCTTTGTGCCAAATATCATTGCTCATCCAGAAGCAGTGAAGACAGGCTTTCTATTATGTGTTTTCTGAAAGGGAAGTAGAATCCTAAGTGGATTTCTGATATCTCAGAATGTTTTGACTCTTGCTGTTATTTTTTCATATTTTATAAAAATGTATTTGTTATTCCTCGTACCTTTAGTCTTGTAGTTTGATCTCTCAGTTATGGCGAACAGCTCTTGTTCTTCTGTGGCCTCTCGTGTCAACGTCAAAACCTATATATTTATCTTCAACCTTGACTAGTCAGAAGTTGATCAAAGAATAAAAATTTTAAAAAAACTTGGTATCTCCAAGAAGTTTGAGGGAAGGGAGGTCAAGCTATACATCTCAACTTCAAGTGTTGCAATACAACAGAAATGACAGAAGCGTTGTGGACAGAATGAAAAACTCTAACTGGAATCACAAAACATCAAGCTGTATCACAACTATGTGTCAATTGCATTATACTTAATTCATACAATGTGAGTCTGGAGAGAAGATATAAAATACGAAGACTTTTATCCCCAAAAACTTAGTCATGCCTGCATTGGTTTTACATATGGATGGTCCCGGGAATCGAACACCACATCTTGGCATGGCAAGAAGCAATGATTAACAACTGATTAATAACACCCTCCTGCTGCTCTGTGACACGACACCCCTGCAAAACCCTGCTGGGATGCAATAGCACTCACTGTTTCCCCAAGAGACCAGCTTTGAAATCTTTTCCCGATGTCCTCAAGACATCGCATAGACGTCCAATTTTGCGGCGTCATTAGTAAACAATCTTCCTTGGAAACAGGAAAAGATCAAGCACCCCCAATCTTGACCTTGCAGAGCCGCCCTGTCACGCCGCACGCACGCACGCACGCACGCACGCACGCACGCACGCACGCACGCACACACACACACACACACACACACACACACCACCACACACACACACACACAACACACACAACACACCACACACACACCACACACACACACCACCACACACACACCACACACACACCACACACACACCAACACACACACACACACCACACACACCACCCACACACACACACACACACACACACACACACACAATGAAAACATCTAATAGCTAACCCCGCGTTTCCATCCTTTTTGCAGGTAAGGTTACAATACATGACCAAAGCTATGTGGGACACCTGCTCGCTTGACACATCCCGTCTCAACAATCATGGGCATTAATATGGAGTTGGGTCCCCACATTTGCTCGCTATACAACAGCCTCCACTCCTTCTGGGCAAGGCTTTCACACTGAGTTGTTGGAACATTGCCCTGCAGGGACTTGCCTCCATTCCGAGCACAAGAGCATTAGTGAGCAACTCTCTCTCGTGC
>NW_019944473.1:1381-3097 GCF_002910315.2 Salvelinus sp. IW2-2015 | reverse complement strand
CACAGACGTTCTGTCACACACACATTCTGTCACACACACAGACGTTCTGTCACACAGACCTTCTCGGACTAGGGCTGTCGCGTTGACCATATTATCATATCACCGGCGGTCACCAGTCATGAAGGCAGTCAAATTCCAGGTGACTGTTTTAATCACGGTAATTAGGCTTCTCCCAGCTCTGATGCTGCTGCTGGTCAGTAATAGCCTACAAAGCCTTCTAACTGTCTGGTACTCAGCACTCTATTGTCCCTCTAATCACTCTGACATCAATGCAAATCTAATTCGAAAATCTAATCAAACACTTCATGAGAGCCCATGAGTGTAGAGCCAAACATATGCAGCACTTGAGTTTCAAGTTTGGGGAAGATAATTTTCAACACCTTTATAATTAAAGCATTACCTGTATAATCGAATTTGCGATCACCTTTGATAATGGTGTTTTCCCGCTAATGGAACATTCATGCTTATAGCCTGCTGCCACGTGCGTATTGCTTATAATGTGAATAAACAGCCTAATAGTTCATAAACATTTTACGTTCAACGTTCTGATCTGTTGCGTCAGCCACATTGCATAATAAAGTTGTTTTGATGGTAGTGGTGTGTTAATTAATTTGGGATCTATCGCATCCCACAACTGTTTCTCGCACAGAATAGAATAGGTCGACCTTTGTACTATAGTGGATAGTAGATTGACATAGTCTAGTGCTTTTTCTGTTCGTTAGGCCTACTCATCTTGTCGGCTGACGGAAAGTAAATGTGGACAGTTCTTCCAATATCTTCAATATGCACCTTAGAATTGGATAAAGGCGCATGCAGTTGTGTCCCCGAWGTGTCCGTCTTCACTTGCAGCCTGTGAGAAAGACCCGATCACGCAGCATTCAGGTAGAAGGGCACACCGACCACCGACCGCAAAATGCATGGATTTATTTAGGGTTCACAAAGGGGAAGCCATCGTGAAATTCTAGACATTATCAAGTGCTTGTCAAAATGTGAATGAGAGACTGATGAAGTGTGTACAACCTGCACACAAAAAAAACAAAGCAGAGCTCTTGCCTTTCAAGCAACCTTTTTCTAATCATCATTAGAGTCTCATCATGCAGCCTTTCAATGTATAAAACATTAAAACATATAGCTCTACATTTGTAGAACAACTAAAGTTTAATTAATAACTCKAAATTAAATATATAGGAGGACCTGTTTCTTTGTYAATTAACCGCTCAATGCAGAATAGCCAAATGTATATGGTGCATCTGAGCAGGAAAACATGTTTTCACTTTGTCATCATGTGGTATTGTGTGTAGACGGGTGAGATTTTTCTTAATCCATTTTGAATTCAAAACACAACAACATTTGGAATAAGTCAAGGGTTATGAATACTTTCTGAAGGCCCTGGTCGGGAGCCGGGATCCAAAGTCGGCCCTGGGCATCTGAGAGGTTTCGAGTTCTAAGAATACAACTATAATTACATTCCATTTATTCATAATTTCGGACCATTGGAGGACGAATTGGGTCACAGGAGGGTGGTCAATTTCTCATTTGGGTCTTGAGTGGAATACGTTTGAGATCCTCAAACACAAGAGTACCTCAAGTCAACAAACCTTCTCAAGTCAGTAACAAGCCAATGGAAATCCCCAAGGTGTTCTGAGAGATTTTTGACTGCTCGAAATGTGCCAGATCCAGTTAGCATGCAGACTTATACAGAGTGACAGCTGAAGG